>NW_010122138.1:0-28958 GCF_000699245.1 Pterocles gutturalis | reverse complement strand
TGTGATTCTGTGATTCTGTGAAATAAGAAAATTGTACTGGAACATTGCTATCTGCTGAATAGCTCCAGGTTGAAAATTGTAATCTTAATTTTACTCCGACATAGCTTGTCTTAACATTTCCCTTACTTAGGACCTTATTGTCACACCCTGCTAGTCTAGATCATTGGATTTGGTCCCATAAGCCCACTTGGAGCACATGAAGTTACTCAAACCATGCCACAGTCTGGCTGCTGGCCCTTCACACCTCAGTCTGAGCCCCTGTCCTAGGGATGACATTGGGAGGGATCAGGAAGGTTTTTGTTTCAGTGAAAGATAGGTGAGGTCACCCAGTCTTTCCCTGCTTTCCCAAATTCCACACGCTCTAGGCAGCAATGGGAGTGGACCTGGTCAAAGCACCTGGCACAGAGTATTAAGAAGTCTCCTCCTCCTGTGGCTTTCCTGCAACAAATTTCCACTTTGTGTTTCAGCTTTGTGAACATCCTCCTTCCCTATGATGCCAAAACCATTGGGACACGCTTCCGCTGGTGGCAGCCTAAGCACGATGGCCTGGACCAGAACGACTGGGCTATAGACAATGTGTTGATCTCCGGCTCAGCTGATCAGAGGACAGTGATGCTCGACACTTTCAGCAGCGCTCCCCTGCCACAGCATGAGCGCTCCCCTGCTGACGCAGGGCCCACTGGGAGGATCGCCTTTGACATGTTAATGGAAGACAAAACTACAGGTAAAGGTTTTACATGGATCTGAATTAAAGAGCAAGAAGTCAATGCAGTGATTTCCAAACCTTGCTGAGCCTCTGAATCTTTGTCTCACTCTGATGGATGTCACAGACAATCCCACCACTGTGGGGGTCTTTTCTTTCAGTTTCAGTTCACAAAATGTAAAATAAAAAGATGAAACGTAACTTTTCTTTTTTTACTGCATGAATTTACTTGTAAGATTAATTTCTCTTCAAAGAAAGAAAAAAGGATTTAAAAGTGCCAGATTTCTAAGCAGGGTTCTTTACCTGAGTATTTGTTTCATATTTTTTAACCTTTTTAAACATTATTTAGTGAAGTTAAGTTACATTTTGCAACTAATTTTTGTAGAGGAAGTATTTCTGGGTGTTTACAAGGCTTAACAGCTAACAGTGCTGGGGTACCCTTTGTGCAGACGTGTAGGCAATACCCATTAAAGAGTTTTCCCATAATGTCCTATGCAAGAGAAGTTTATGTTTTGAATAAGTCTCAGATCCTTACTTCTCGAGCATTAAAAAATAATGCTGTAATGCTTATGTAAGAGAGTAGTAAGACGTGGTTTGAGCAATAAATGTGATAATTGTAATATATATGTACATGGGAAAGATGGAATACTGACGTTCTCAGGAGCAATACAAAAAAATTATTTTGTAGGCTGAAAAACAAAGCCATGAATCATCTTTAATGGTTAACGCTACTCCCTGATTTCTTTAGTTTATGTTGTCATTGTATATTACTGACATTCCCATTTATTTTCAAGTGAACGAACACTGGTTATTCCATGATGATTGCTCGATTGAGAGGTTTTGTGATTCTCCTGATGGTGTCATGATCTGCGGGAGCCATGACGGCAGAGAGGTCTATGCAGTCACCCATGACCTGACTCCTACAGAAGGCTGGATTATGCAGTTCAAGGTAAAATCTCTGTCTGCAACACAATTATTCAAAAACACATTTTGCTCCAAGTCTAAGCAGATTTTTCAGGAGGTAGGATGATGTACAGGCCTATGCATGAGCCATTCCCTAAGGGAAAACTGTTATTAGTAGGCCATACTTATTTTTCTCACCTGTTCCGTGTTGGTCATCTTTAATACCACAAGCTGGTCTCAGAGGTGACGAACCCTTCTCTTCCAGCATAGCAGGTGTACGGACATCGTGTAGTAAGGGTGGTACCCATATACAAGGTGCCTATTTTGTTACAGCTGCTTGGTGAGGGAAAAGCACCTCAAAAGTGTCCACAGTGCTCCTGTGTTAGCATGCATTCACATTAAACCTGAACCCAAACTGCCCTTCATATACCCCTTTACCTAAACTGAAGAAATAACCTAATATTAAATGGAAGTTGCAAGAGCCCCTTGCACATCTCTCTCATAAAGAAGGGCTGCCTGACATAACTGAGATGAGTGGCCTTCTCTGAATTATTAAAATCTTGGGCTGTGTATGAGGGGAGATTAACTTTATTAGTTATGGGGTGTTGAGGTATAAGGCACAAGTGTCAAAACCTAGAAATCCAGAAATGTGAGCTAACTAGAAGAAAATGAAACTCTGAATATGGTGCCTGTCCTCAGTCTTGGGAATATTCATGAGATCTGCAGATGACTGGTACCATACAAACCCCGTTACTGCCATCATTTCAAGCAAAATTCTGCAGTCAGTTTTCAGGTTCAAACATTTTTATAAACTCTAACCACCACCACAGTTAATTGTAATCTACTTATTCTATCTTCTTTATTAGGTTTCTGTTGGATGTAAAACCTCCGAAAAACTTGCACAAAATCAGGTCCATGTGCAGTATTCCACTGACTTTGGTGTTAGCTGGAGTTACTTAGTACCTCAGTGTTTACCAGCTGATCCAAAATGTTCTGGGAGTGTCTCACAGCCATCTGTCTTCTTTCCCACAAAAGGATGGAAAAGAGTAACTTACCCACTGCCTGAAAACCTTGTGGGCAAGTAAGTATGAATTCGCTACTCATTCTGTCTTGGGTTCAGTACCTTCTGAAAAACACAACAGGGGATACATCTGCCTATTCATCGTCTTTCAAGGAAAACACAGACTAGCAGTGTTCATGTTTATTACGTATGCTGCGTAATTTTATTTCCTATCAATCAAGATTGACCATGACTCTTGGTCTGAACAACCGGCAAAGTTATCCTTGCTTCTATGCAGTCTGCTCCAGTACAGCATGTTCTGCTCTGTTCAGACAGCCGCAGTCAATTAGGGAGTAGATTTATGACCTTACTGAGTGCAAAAGTTACCCTTATTGTTTGCAGTTGTCTGCACATATGCAAACCATTTGTCTTTTTCTGCAAACTTAAAATTTTTTCTATTCTTTGAGTAATCTGCTCAGGAAGTATAACCAAAATTGAAATTCTCTTGCAAGAAGCCAGAATAGGTTTTTCCAGTTTCATCATCATCTGGAATCCATTCATGTATCATAGGTAGTACATGTGTGAAGAAGAACATAGGGACATGTATAAAATCGATTTCAGCAGACACTGCCAGATATTATTTGTGGAAGCTTGGAGGATACTACAGTCATAAGTATATTGTGTTTCACCCACCTTTTTTCAGTTGAGCAAAGTTGTTTTATACCTATGTCTGTTTTTCTTCATTCCTTTATATCTAGTCCTGTGAGGTTTCGGTTCTACCAGAAATACTCAGATATGCAGTGGGCCATCGATAATTTCTATCTGGGCCCTGGTTGTCTGGAAAACTGTAGAGGTCATGGAGACTGCCTGAATGAGCAATGCATCTGTGATCCGGGGTATTCGGGACCAAACTGCTATCTGACCCAAACACTGAAGGTAATTTTACTGCATGTTATAAAGAGTGAACTTTGCCATGTGTTTGGCTGAGAAAGAGAGAAGATCGATCCCACTGGAAATTTATCTTTGATTCCTGTCAGCCTGAATATACTCAAATCCATTTTCAGGTCTTTTATAATTTTTTTTTTAACAAAACTATTACTGCAGCATCCAAGAACTGGTTTGTTCATTTGCAAATAATTCTGCTCGATAAAGCTGTGAAGCTCACTGTTCATCCTTAGGTCATCTTTAGACAATAATCACCCCTGCACACATTATTATATTCGATCAAGACCTGTAGAAAGACTGTCTTTATCATGAAAGAGCTTGCTGAACTAGGAAATCTGAGAAAATAACATAAAATTACATAAAATTAATTAACCTAGCTGTTATTAGTGTTACCATATAACAAGTGAGTGAAATCTAGTTAGATATTGCTCATTTAAAAGTTAAAATATTTTTAAAACTCAACATATTTAGAAAATAATATGTAAGGAATCCCAAATTACTTAAAAATGCAGGGTTTACCATCTCTTTTTTGCTACACCTGGAAAGAACAGAATAGGTACATGCTCCACAGAAGCAACATGTTAAGCAGCATTCTGCCTAAAGAGATTATAACTATTTAACTTTTCAGTTATCATGTCATTTGAATTGTTATAGCCTTCTGGTTTTCATGTGAGATACTGATTACATGAATAAATATCATAATCTTTTTGCAATTTTTAATTAATAACGTATTCTTCACACTAAGGACATTTGGGATAAAATCCTGGCAATTTAAGGGGATTTTTACTACTATCTCCTTAAGGCCAGGCTTTCACTCTTGGCATTGTTCACACTGCACACCTGGAGGTAAGTGGAAATGAGAGATATAGTCTAGATGGGTTTCACAGAAAGTATTTGTGCAGACTGTTGCATAAATGCATCTTCACCACAATAACCCTAAAATTTCATTGCAGTACCAGTTTTGCTGGGGAAAAGAATATAGAATAGCAATATCTCCCATACACACTAGATGTGTACTGGAGTGGTGTTACATAGTCTTAAATAACCACAGTTATGAATTAGACCATTCACTTGCACATACAAATCCTAGTGTGCTGGATTACCTCCCAAGTATGTTAAAATCTAGCCCTAACATATTTTCACATTTAGCCAATTCGGTTCAGGTGGTGTTCAACTGAAAGCAATTATATTCAGCCACCTTGGGAAAAAAAAAAGTTACAGTGTTCATGAGCCCTTCAGCCATGTTTAGGTCAGTTCCCGCTGTGGTCATCAGAAAGGCTTAAGGTCATAATAACCTGTGCATTATTAAACACCTTACTTACAGACTTTCCTGAAAGAGCGCTTTGACAATGAAGAAATTAAACCGGATTTATGGATGTCCTTAGAAGGTGGAAATACCTGTACTGAGTGTGGGATCCTTGCAGAAGACACAACTCTGTATTTTGGAGGTGCAACTGTGAGGCAGGCTGTCACTCAAGATCTGGACCTGCGAGGGGCAAAGTAGGTCATGTTTCCATGTCATTTTAATGGGGAACACTGTTAAATGCTGACAAAGTGGCAGGTGATGTAGTTTGTAGCTCAGGGAATTCCTAGTCCACAGCAAGCATAGTGTTATCTCAGGTAGGCACTAATTTGATGGTGATTCTCAAGGCACTAATGCTTTCAGATGGGTCACAGAGAGCAAGGCTCACCCTAGGACAGTGGAAGGGGTCTGCCATGCCACAGTGAAACAGTTGGTCCCCTTCCCCAAGAATGTCCTGAAGTCAGCAAGACCTGTTCTGCAAAGAGGCAAGATGCTGCAGTCTCCTGGGCACCGTTGTGTCCAACCTGGAGGCACCAGCTGTGTCTCCCACTGAGTTCAGAACACAACCTCTCCTGGTTGTCCTCTCTTTCAGTGCCCATACGAGACCCACACCACTCACATGCTGTAGAAGAGGATGACTTAACTGGAGAGCAATTAAATTATCAGTTTAGACAAGCTACGGACATGATGTAGAAAACAACTTCAGCATCATTTCCCTTGGCTGTATGGCTTTAATGAAGCCACGCACTCTCACTTCTGTAATTCAGCAAAAATTCACTGAATCACACAACCTTTCAGGAAGGATGAGGCCTCAGGGAATCTCTAGTCCAACCTCACCCTCTAACCCAAGTCAACACTGAATTCAGACCAGGCTGTGCAGGGCTTTGACCCATTGGGTCTTGAAAATCTCCAAGAACAGAGATCCCACAGCCTCTCTGGACAGCTTGTGCAGTGTTAAGTTACCCTCACAGCAATTATTTTTTTTTGCCCCCCTGTTACAACCAGTTGGCACCTCCCTCCATTTCGATGTATGACCACTGCCTCCCAGTCCCAGCCATCTTCTCCAGGCTGAACCAGCCCTGGTCCCTCAGCCTCTCCTCACAAGGCACATGCTCCAGCCCCAACCATTTCAGTGGCTTCCACTGACCTTGCCTCGGTTTATCAACTTCTTTTATGTTCTTCATTCCTGTGAAGGCACCTCGTTAATCCATGTTTAGCCCCCTTTCCATCAGGACTCCCAGGCAACTGTTAGCAAAGCAGCTCCCAGTCAGTGAGTACCCAGATGGTACCATTAGAAGGGGTTAATCCCTTCCAGGGGCAGGACTTTGCTGAATTTCATGAGGTTCCCATGGGAATTAATAGGCAATGTTTTTGGAAACCTTTTGTACATTGTACAAACTTGTACATTGATGTTACTTGCTTAAAAATGCTGGTGTTTTGAACAGTTTTCAGCACATCCCATAATAGAAAACAAATGTCTCCATTTGTTTAGATCTTTAACAGATGTAAACATTATACATTTACTCTTAGATTTCTACAGTACTGGGGGAGAATTGGGAGTGAAAACAACATGACAACATGTCACAGACCAACTTGCAGAAAGGAGGGAGTGCTGCTAGACTATTCCATTGATGGAGGTAAGTACATCTTGTATTCCAGCTAAACTACAGCCTTGTTCTGTATTCAAGCACCATGAATATCTGAGAAGTTGTCAGAGATATAAATATTAGATAATTAATAATAATAGCTAATCAAAATAATTGGATAATTTTTAACTGTAAAGTTATTTTTGTCCTTCTAAAGCTTTTTCCACATCTAAAATTTCCACCTATTGCTCAAGAGTTTTGCAAAATCCCCTGCTTGATTTTAGTAATCAGTGGCTTCCAGACAATTTCATTCCTTTATACAATTACAAGATTATTCTTGCAATGAGTAACAGTTGCCAACTATCCCTAGAAGTTAAGATTTGTCTATCAGAAGACCATAGCTATTATTTTGTATTTCCTATTATCTTCCTTTAATCTACCATACCCTTGTTTTCATTACTAAACCTGCATCTTTTCATTCGAGGGATATCCTGGACTTTGCTTCATGAGATGGATTACCAAAAATACATCTCAGTCAGGCACGACTACATCCTCCTTCCCGAACATGCTCTGACCAATACAACCCGCTTGCGCTGGTGGCAGCCTTTCACCATCAGCAATGGGATCGTGGTTTCAGGCCCCGACCGGGCGCAGTGGGCGCTGGACAACATCCTGATCGGAGGAGCGGAGATCAACCCCAGCCAACTGGTAGATACATTTGATGATGGTAAGACAGACTGACAGCTAATCTGTTGTCTGGCACTATCTTATCTAAGATAAGCCCTGTAAGCTTGCAAGCACACTTTTTTTCTTTTTTTTTAACTCTGCAAATTTTTCATTTTGTAGACTAATGCTGTTTATATACTATTCTTCATGCTACTAATAGGGGTGTAATATATATACGCATGTATATTCAGGTATGTATGTATGTATGTGTACGTACACATATGTATACACCTGTAAGAAAGACAAAAAAATGTATTTCAGTCCAACTCACTTCATTTAAATTCCTGTGTAGGAAAGTTTTATTTAATCATATTTTTAAAAAATACTATTATTTAAGCATTTTAAGTACCTCTCTGGAGCTGATGTTTTTATTATGTCTGTTAGTAGCTTACTTATTGTGTGTCATGACAGATAGCATAAATTTAGTGTTCATATCACTAAAGTACTGTATCTAGTGATTCTGTGGATTCATTACTAAGCCTTGATGTTTACTGAGACAATGCAGTAATTATTGTTAACTCATGTTAATAGAAGGCATCTCTCATGAAGAAAACTGGAGTTTTTACCCTAATGCAGTCAGGACTGCAGGGTTCTGTGGAAACCCATCATTCCATCTCTACTGGCCAAATAAGAAAAAGGACAAAACAAACAACATCCTGTCCTCCAGGGAGCTCATTATACAGCCAGGATACATGATGCAGTTTAAAGTAAGAAATGTTCTCTCTCTCTCCAAAGTAAAGTATGCAATGAAAAATCATCTAATGTGTCTCCAGAATTTCTTCTTCTTCCAACTAGGATGCCCAACTGGATGAATAATTAATAATGACTTTTTACTAGAACTTAAAGAAAATTCTAAAGTGCAGGTAATAGGAACCACAAAGTTTGCATGAATGTTAAATGTCAAATTATTCTGATTGTCTCTATGCTTTGGGGGTTACTGAGTGGGATTGGAAGTCTAATCCCTTTCTCCTGAGATTACTGGATCATCAGATACAGTAGAAATTATTTTCTAAGGCTAGAATACACAGCGTGCAAAATATGCAATTTCCCCTAACTTGTGAATAAGCAGAAAAGGCAAGGTAGAGGCAGGCTGGAGAAGAGTGGCATATGGAAAACACAAAAGTGCTGAAGTAGAAGTACTCCTACTTAATTGTGTCTTGGCAACTGACCTGAATAATCAGAGAAACATTTCTGAATATTTTACTTTGTTTTAAGGTAGAATTTCTGCACAGGGACAAAGGCAATGTGGAGTTGTTGTCCAGAAATGTTCTAGGCCCTTCCCCAAGCACCGTGTCTTAAATAAGCCAGGAACTATTATGAAAGCAAGGTCATAAAAATAGTCATCCATCTTCTTGTTATGGTTTTTTCTTGCTCTTCTGTTTCACAAGACACCTCCAGAATTTTCATCTTCCACTAATAAGTATTTTCACCTTTTCTCAACATCGTTGCCTATTTTATATTGACTGTCTATTATAATCCCTAAAGCTCTTCTTCCCCCACTCACAGAGCATGCCACCTTCAAAGAAACTATAAAAAAAAGAGAAGTCTGACATGCTTTTTGCTACTGAATGTCAAGATCCCCCAAGGTGCTAATTTTACCTAGCCTATCATTTTTTTCCTCTATTTTAAGGGCAAAATTATGAAAACACATCAGCATTTAATAGTTCGTATTACTAAACTCTCATTGCAAATTTTTTCTATCCTGACTCCCTCCTCCTTTTTCTTCACCAGTCACAGTGAAGATTTTTATTTCTAAACTAAGAACTCAGCTCTAATGCATGGCTGCCATTTGGTTTTGAAGCTCTTAAAATTTAGCTTTTTGTTATCAGTTCAGTACTGTCCACTGGGTGCTGTAATCCTTCTACTCTAATAGGATATAAATATGTTTATTGTTTTAAATATTCAGAATAATTCTGTTCTCTAGTTGGATTGACTTAAAGTTTATATCCACATTTTTATCATTATGATTTATAAATTTCATAGGTAACTAATACATAGTTAGGTACCTGACTTTCTGAAATGCCAAGGAGCTACCACATTTTTGTGCTTCAGAAACAATGTTTGTTTAGATATTTAATTTGAACTTTAGGAACGTAGTGTTGAGATTCTGTTTGAAAATAACAGTAGCAATGAAGTAAAATTCATTAAGTAAAAGCAGTATCTGAAGTATTCTGTCTTTTCTTTTCCATCCACTTTTGATGGATTTTGTCCAAGATTTAAGTTGGCAATCTCTTTTACCATTTTTTTTTACCATTACCCTGTAATGAAAAAAAGGAGAGGAAAACTTCATTGTAGATGACATTAAATGTCTACCTCACATCTTACAGCAGCCATTTTTATTTGTGCTGTAGATCGTGGTTGGCTGTGAGGCAACTTCTTGTGGGGACCTCCACTCTGTGATGCTGGAGTACACGAAGGATGCCAGGTAAATGACAGCAGAATAGATAGACCTGAAAACAAGTAGTAAGATATTAAAAACCTAGAGAGCTTTTATTTATTAAAGCAATTACTTTGATTCATCTTGTAACAGGATCTGAACAAAGCCTGTTTGCAAGCACTGGGATTTGTCTACACAGCTTCTGTAAATTCTCTCTGTAATTTATCCCAGATGTTGACAGATTTGTGGCATTGAGCTTGCAGTTACAGTCATGAACATGCTCCTTGTTAAAAATGTGCAAAAAACCACATTCACAGGAAACTGTTGTTTTAGTATGATACAGGACTATATATTTAGGACCAAGCTAAAATGAAGTGGGAATTACTTAATTCTGATTTGGTCTTTAACTAACAAACAATTAATAATGCTGTCTCTTGTGCTGTAGTATAGTTGTGCATTATAATTTTTAAAATGAAAGTATATTCTGTGCTCAAATAACTGTGGGTGAACATGGAGCAAATTCTGTTGGGACTCTTCTGAACACTGTAAGAGAGAGACTAACAAGCAGACTCCTAAATAAATCCTTCTGTCACACCTGCCCAGAGGAGCTCGGAGTTGGACTCTCCTGTGTGTACCACCACCAAGGGATTCACAGCACTTAAACCTGGTGCTGGGAAGTCCTCCCTGGCTGCACCAGGGCTTCAGCCTCTCACTTCTTGTCTATCTGTGGCTACTGAGTATGGAAACTATTGCTGACAATCTCTTGGATTCATTTAGTAAGACAGGCAATGCCATGACCCTTAGAAATTACCTGTTTCCCTTTCATTATTCTTTCAGTTGTTCTAAGATTTTTTGTTTGTTTGTTTCCTACAGGACGGACTCATGGCAGCTCGTCCAGACACACTGTCTTCCTTCCTCATCTAACAGCATTGGCTGCTCCCCATTTCAATTCCACGAAGCTACCATCTATAACTCTGTCAACAGCTCCGTTTGGAGAAGAATAACTATCCAGCTGCCTGACCATGTCTCATCCAGGTAGGTTACTGAAAGGTCAGCTCACTGTGGACCTATAAAATGCCAGCTGTCTTGCTGGCACTGTTCACTTGGAACAACTGGTGAATTAAAAATGCTTCTTTATTGCTGGATTTAGAACTGATACATAATTGACAGTTTTGAGGAAGCTTTTTCTGTATAGAAGTGGCTACTGCCGATACTGTAGCAGCCACCCATTCAGGGTGGGTCTTTACGGTTATTGAAGTGACAACCCCTTTGTACAATATTTTTCACTACATCTGCTGCTGGCATATTTGAATGTCATTGTATTGATGTGTTTAATTGCTAGATATCGCAATACCATGTTTGGATTTTGATATTTGCAGTGCAACTCAGTTCAGGTGGATTCAGAAGGGAGAAGAACTAGAGAAGCAAAGCTGGGCAATCGACCATGTGTACATCGGGGAAGCATGCCCAAAGCTCTGCAGTGGTCATGGATACTGCACGACTGGAGCCATTTGCATTTGTGACGAAGGATACCAAGGTTTCATTTCTTCAATTTATTTCTTGTACATCTGCTGCAGTCTAATCTAGCCCAAAATTAAACAAAAAGACAGACTGATGTATCATGTCTAAATTCATCACTCGAATGCTTGAGTAACAAATTAAAAATTAATAATTTGACAGAGCTGCAAATAACAGCTCCTCCCTCCCTTTACTGTTTCTGCATTGAATCAGTAGTCTCTGCTGTCTGGCCCATTTAGCCTTCATCGAAGACAGAATGTGGCTACCACCTTACCCAGAAATGGCTTC
This sequence comes from Pterocles gutturalis, assembly GCF_000699245.1. NCBI lineage: Eukaryota > Metazoa > Chordata > Aves > Pterocliformes > Pteroclidae > Pterocles > Pterocles gutturalis. The sequence continues at coordinate 17,609 of NW_010122138.1, read as the reverse complement.
CAGCCCTGTACTCCTTCCAAGGGTGCACTCACTCCCAGGGGATGTGTACATAGTATCCAGATGTAGGTGACTGGCCCCTCTAAGGAACTCAGTTCTGTGCCCCATCAGGCCAGAGTGCTCTGCTCTAACCCCACAATGCAGCTAAGCACGTGCCTAATGGTACCTGAGTGCCCTCGTTAAATTATAAGTGCTTTGAGGGAGTGGAGCCAGTGTTTAATGTTTTCCAGGACAGAGTCTCATAACTTTATAAGATCAGATCACTTCCTTGTTTTAGAGGCATTTCCCTTCAACTGGCAATTTGAGGTTTCTTATATTGGCATCAGTGCAAAACAGGAGACACCCTACTGCAGTTCCCAGTTACACTGCTGTAAAAGACAACAGACTCGCAACCTCAGTTTTCTAAAAATGAATGTTGTACAGCAATGTGCATATTATTAGTGGATCTGCTGAAATATATTCAGCCTGTAGTCACACTTTATATCGTGCCACAACCTTGAATGGAATTACAATGAACTGTAACTCAGTTTTCTCAATTCTTTGGATTTTTGTGTGTTTTATAACTTCACTGTCATTTTTAGGTGATGACTGCTCTGTTTTTAGCCATGACCTCCCCAGTTATATTAAAGATAATTTTGAATCTGAAAGAGTCACTGAAATAAACTGGGAAACCATTCAGGGGGGAGTGATAGGGAATGGATGTGGACAGCTGGCACCCTACGCCCATGGAGATTCGCTCTATTTTAATGGATGTCAAATAAGACAAGCCGTGACTAAGCCTCTGGATCTCACCCGAGCAAGGTAATAGTTTGTGCCTAAAATGCTCTTTTAGCAGCTCATGAGAAAGGAAACTCTTCATATGTACACGCAGCTATGTGGGCCAGTACTGATGAGGATGGACGGACCTGGCTCTACCATGCAGTCAGGTGGGGCTGGCAGATAAACGTTAGGGTTGGCAAAACACTTTGTGACTTCCATTTGGGAGATGGAGAGTGAGGAGGAAGCATGTCAGATTAAAAGGTTAGATGTTTTCATCATGCCCAACAGAGCACTGTCTAGTCAGCCAGCACTGACAATGAAGCTGTTGGCAGTGGCTGGACACCAGACTGTCTGGAACAGAGCCTGATCTGATAAGACAAATCCCATGTTTGTATGTGCCTCCACAACAGCCATGACTAAAGATACGATTAGTAATTAGGTACTCATTTTGCCATTTCAGTTGTCAAATAGAATTCTGTTCACCTGGCAATGAACAGGAGTATCTTTTTCATCTATAAAGCCTCTTTGGCCGTGGAAAAACAAATGCAACCAGCCTGTGCTGGCTCTTAACAGAGTGACAGCTTTCTGGACTGGTTTGTATTTAGTTGTCTAAAGCAAGATTAGAAACAGGATGAATTGTCAAATGGTCCAGATATAAATCAGGCTCTTCCTTCTTATTTGAACACCCAGGTAGTATATCAGAAATCCTTTAGGCAATTTATCATATTCAACCTTTATTTGCCCATTTTAGCTTTTCATGCACACATTTGCATATTTATACTGTTTGTGTATCTCAGTTGTGTGGAGATACATTGTAAAATTGGATCTGTTGCATCCAACAACATGGCAATATCTTATATACAGTAAAGTATTACTTTGAAAGGGAAACTGTTTCAGAGATGTGAGAACAGTTTATTTTGCCTGCTAAAAGCAGTGATTCTTGAGGATGCTGAAAGTTTTAATAAGGTAACTGCAATAAACCTGGAAATGCTATTGTTCCTCTTTGAATACTTTTTGCATATTGAAAATACCTTTTCTCTCTTGTGTTTTACAGCAAAATCATGTTTGTATTGCAAATTGGAAGTATTTCACAAACAGACAGCTGCAATACCAACCTGAGTGATCCTAACACTGTAGACAAGGCAGTGCTCCTCCAATACAGTGTAAATAATGGAATTACATGGCAAGTAATTGCACAGCATCAGCCAAAGGACTTTATACAAGCCCAAAGAGTGTCTTATAATGTTCCCCTGTGAGTACCCAGTCACATTTCATTACCTCTAAGTGCACAAGATATATTTCTGCTAGGAAAGAATCTATCTATGCATCACTTTGCAGGAAAATAGAGGTTGATGAGAGAGTAGACAAAGAAGAAAACTTAAGGAGAAGGCTGATTAAGAAATTCCAGCCTTGTGTTTATCAATATGCTTGGAAGAAAAACTCAATACCTATTTTAAAGATATGTGCATTTTTTACCATTAAATTTGGACACATATGGTGTGTTGATGTTCAGCAATGTAGAAATAATACTTTGACTTTGCTCTTAGTTACTGTTGGGGGATAGATAGGGATGTGCAAATCACCAATAGTCTGGAGCTCTCACAGGCTCTTTCATTTGTGACAACAGGGAGGCACGAATGAAAGGAGTCTTACTGCGCTGGTGGCAGCCCCGTCACAGCGGAACAGGTCATGATCAGTGGGCTTTGGACCACGTAGAAGTCGTCCTGTGAGTATCAGCTTCACCTCATCCCACCCCATCTCAGAAAGCACTGAAATTCCTCCAGCATGGCACGAGTGTTAAGCTCAGTAAGAACCATTGTGGCCTAGGGAAACTTTTGAGAAACAGTCTTTGCTAATGCTCTGTGCTGACTGCAATTGTCAGAGGTTAAGATGGCCATGAAATAAGTGGCACAGCAGGGGGAAAGTGTGTTGTGCAAGAGGGAAAGTGGGGCTTTATCACCACCAAGTATTGGTGTGGTGCTGTAATGCAGCAATGACTGTGAAAAAAATACGTGCTGGGACATAAGAAAGGATATTCCTTTTCAACGCTGTGCTGCCATGTAAAGCTGATTTATATCCTTTTGAAGATACAAAAGAGTTTGCTGTATTGCTCTTTGCACAAAGTAATGTTGTTGTGCCTCTGAAAAATTTGTGTTAGCAACTAATGCCTTATTCATTTCCTTTTTTTAGTAAGAAGGATACTGTTCAGAAACAGGGTTCACTATATCAGGTTCCTATGGTCCGAGCTCTATACTCATCCCCTTGTCAAGATTTTACCAAGTAAAGTGTCTGCACCCTCCTGATTCTCCCATTCTTGAGATGGGTTTCGCTGGCAGATAACCCGTTTTTCCTGTGTTACGTCACGAAGAGATGACCTGCTTTTTCTCTAACAATTTAGTTCCAGTAGAAGTGAAATGCTAGTGGCTTCACGGGTGGGAACTCATCGCTGACAGTGGTTGGCAGAGAGAGGCGTGCCTGCTCCATAGATAGGTTCAAATATTCCTTTTATCGAACAATTTGAAAACCAGCAATGAATAAATTAGGCTTGGATAACCTCCAGACTGTGAATTATAACCATGAGGTTTCTGAATTAGCAGAGACACTGCAAGTAATGTTTTGTGACAGTAGAAAAGTGAATTATCTGATTGCTAGTTAGCCCTATTCCTCTTTCCACCGAGAAGCACCAGCTTGCATGGCACTCATATCAACTCCAAACCAAATTGATCCCAACACTGACTAACTGTACACGCTCTGCTGCTTTTACACACCTTGCTGGGCTCTGCTTCCATAACATTAAGCTTAAAGCTTGAAGGAACAGAGGGACGGATGTGATTCCTGGCTTAGTTAATCAATGGCTGTACAATGCTGCATTAGGAAAGATAGGAAGGAGTATGAACCTGCAGGAGGTTCACAGTGTTTAGGAAACCACAGAAAAGGGAACTGGTAGTTCTGAATATTTCCATGTCTTTCTGCCTTGCAATTAAAAAAAAAAAAAAAACATGTGGGGAAAAAATAGAGCATAATATTATCTGTCAATCTGAGCACTGAATTAGGGAATATAAGCAGGAATAGGACAGACATTGAAAAATTTATTCTTGAGCTGAATTCTGGAGAACTTCCTTGACAGTGAGATCTGCCAGCTTGTAGACTAGACACATACGTTGAGTGGTGACAAGTTGGTCATATAAGATACATTAGAATGGAGAGAGCAATAGAAATGCAATACCAAGTAATCACACCTTGCCTAGAGAAGGAAACAAGTGAGGAGACACTGTCTTCTCCCTACTCTTCTTTTTCTCCTGTCAAAGAGCTTTAAGGATATTCTGAATATTGGCCAAAATACCAGGCTAGAGACAGAGAGCTTCCATCCTATTCAAGTGAGACCTGGTACAACCCACAGAGGAAGAAAGACCAAACCAGACAGATTTCTCCCTTATCAAGTACTGTGAAATGCGGTGCCATGGCAGCATATTTCCAAAATGCCAGATGTGGAGTTCCAGCCCCTGATAACTACAACTTGTGAGGCGTGTACTCTCAGGAAAGGCAGAATTACATGCTGTGGCACATCTGGTTCACATGCCAGCATGTGCTCAGATCTTCCAGGTGGTTTTGACTCCTCTGTTTGCTTAAGTTCTATCTGCTCCTTCTAATTCATCAAAATTTTCTGTAGGCCTCTTAAATTTTATTTGCGAGTAACCCACAAAGGGTTCGATAAAGCCTTTGGAATGCTTTCTGAAGGGAAGCACACTTTTCCTTGTCAATAGATACTCCCATCTGGGTTTTCCTTTAGCTCTGCTGTTTCACTCTGCCACCTCACACTGGTCCCTTTGCCCCCCAGCTCTTCAGTTTCTTCACTTGTAAAATGATGAAGACACTGTGAAGACATGTCCACAGAGTTTCCAAGCATACGGAGGGAGCCTGGATCCTTGTCTGTTAGCACTAACCCTGGATGATCCTGTCCACAACAGGGCTACCAGGACTCATACCATGCATACTAGGGATAGGACTTAGTTTAATTCTTAATATTCCTTCATTTCCCAATTAAGGGCACAGAAACCCTGCCCGCCCCTGGGGATTGCAAGCAACCTCACCTGGGCAGCTCTCCAACAAAAGACAAGGAGGCAGTGTCCCTTGGCTGCTCTGCCCCTCCATCGAGACTGCCAGAGGAGGTCCCTGTGAGCAACAGCCACCCCAGGGCTCTGTCTGGCTGCAGAGAGGCATGGCCTGAACTAAGACCATTCACCAGGGTGCTGTCGTTACCTCTTCCCATTAATTCTCCAGAGAGTCACTGGAGAGTCAGTAGGCTTCTGCTTATTCTTCCTAAAGCTGAGACAGTTGAGGAAACATCTGTGCCTCCCAAATTGGAGTTCTGACCTTCTCTCAGCAAGCCATGAACACCCCTGGCTGCAGGACCTGTTGATGGTCCATGTCTACTGCAGTCTGTGCTCGGTCCTCGTATAACCCTGCACTCCATTACCCATCTGAATGAGACTGCATACATACCCTTCCCTGGGCACCATCAAGATTATCTTCACTGGCCCTGGTTTAAGCCCTAGATTTTCATGCCTGTTTATGATCTGCGTACCCACGTTGCCTCAGCAGGCAAGCCTCTAGCCCATGTGGAGTTACAGCCAGAAGCTGGCCTGTACTAGGAAGTGTGCTTTGGGATGTTGAGAAATTCCTGGCTTTCTGCACATCTCATCTTGTTTCCACCATACCCTGTGGGCTGACAAAAGAGGTCTAATTTTCCCAAATGCCCCAGGTGCTATCTGTTGGCTTGGCTGCCTGCACACCTAGGTGCTGTGGCAGCTTTTCCTCAGCCCACAGGCCAGTCAGCCACACTCTCCTGGAGCAGACCTTGAGCAGGCTAAGAGTGGAGTAGGAAAGCAAGTGGGGAAAGCACCTGCCAGCTGGGAGAGCTGATCTATAGGGAGGCAGCACAACCAAACATTTTCTTGATTTCATATCCCATCCAACATGGGGGATGTCCCTGCTCCTCCTTACAACGCTCGCCCCAGGGACAAATCTGTGAATACCTGCTTTCATGGCTCAACTCTCCTCAGAAATCCAAAGATTTGAAATTAATACTGTCACAGGCCCAGCTACCAAGTCCTAGCACAGATACCGATTAGAGCTGATGCATATCTAAGGTCACAACACTCTGTTCAGTTTAATTGATTTCTGAGTCAAGGGCCATCATCCTCTTACCAGCAAACACATTTTCAGGATGCAATTTCTTTGTTTCCTTTTTGCTACCAAGATAGTTTGCTGGGGGAAAAAATTAACTTGCAGATTATATGTGCATGCAAAATACCTGATGGTGATAAGAAAGGTCAAAGACGGGTGCTTTTGTATGTTACTTAGGATCATTCCACTTCTGAATGAATTATTTGAACCACTCATTAAAAAGCAGTATCATAAAAGCTATAGTGCAGCTGCAAATGGTGCTCAAATAGAGCACCTCTTTCAAACGGCTGAAATGCAATACCTGCTTTGAATGTTATACATTAAATTGGCCTTGCCAACAATGGTTGACATCTATCCTGTGGTATGGGAAGGATATTAGTTATCAAGTCCAGTTCCTTTTAAAGCTAGTGCCAATTATTCCTCGTTAGTGCAGCATTTTTTTCTCTCCACTTGTAAGGAAAGCTTTGGGCACAACTCTCACATGTTCCATGTGGCTCTTCTTAGGATGAAAAACTGTTTTACCCCAGACTTAAGAAAGAGTGCTTTTCAGTGCCCCTGTATTTCTGCCCTAAGAAGACCCCATGTCCAACCCAGCATTTCATTTGCACATTGTTTTTTTCTCAAAGCACAGCTCTCAGCCTGTCTGCTGCACAGACACCGCACACTGTTTTGCATGTGCATTTAGAACTGCCATTTCTTTGTGTATAGGGCAGGCCCTTATGACCTTTTATAAACTCAGTTCTGGTCAAAGGCATTGAGAACTGAAGGGCAATGATAAGCTGAACGCTAAGGGTCTGATGTTGCTTTCTTTGCACCCCAAAATTTGTTATGAGATCCAAAGGAATTTGAGTTGTGCAAGGTATGCAAGAAGTATTATCCCTATCTGCTATTTTATGGCTGTTAGAAAACAGAACAAAATCCTCCATAGTCATCACTCCATGCTCTTCATTGTCAAGATATTCTCACGTTTTTGGCACAAATGATTTAGTGAAAACTTACGTTGCATTTGGTGCAAAGAATGTTTCTCCTTATTTTGCAAGATTAAAATACAAATTATGTATCATAGCTCTAACCAAGAGTGCTCATGTGGAAAAGCATTTTCATCTGCTTCATTTTTTCAGTAAAAAGCAACGATTTGAAAAATGCACTTCAATTATCAATATATTTATAATAAAGAACAGAAATAGTTCAAATATTAGGCAATTACCTGAATATTAACAACATTTATGCCAAATTTAATATGATGCAATCTGTACTTTTATGACATTTTTATTATTTTTCTAAAAAAGTGCATGCTGAATTTTATAGAAAATAAAAATATAAACATTGATTTGAAATATCAGGAAATAATTTGTTCAATTTTTATTTTCAAAAGAGATGAAAAGTCCTATATTGCCTCTAAACCTCATCAGGGTTTTATGAGTAATCACAGTGCTGCATGCATTGAAAGGCATTTTCTAACTTATGTTGTATTTCATTGTTTGCTGTCATTGGTTTTACACTAGAATAAGGTAAGTGCTTTCCCTGAATCAATATCAAATGTATGTTGCTGTTACAGCTACAGTTCTTTCCCAAAGTTTTGTCAATAATGGGTCAGTGGAAAATCATTTGTACTCTGAGATGTGCCATGTAGCTCTTGAGGGCCCTGATTCTGCAGCGAGCACCGGGGGAAGTATAACTTAACAGAAAGTGTCCAGCAGCTCACCCCGTGCCGCAGTGGGAATTTCACTGAGGCTGCAGTGAGAACGGCTTCTCCCGCTGCTGCGGTGCAATGAGACCTGCCAATGGAGGGCACCCAGCACGTTGTATGGGCAACCTCTCAGTTCGGAGGGGGAATTCCCACTTTTTGCCATAATCAATGACTACAGAGCTGAAGGTACAGCCAGGTAGTGTATGTCAGTCAATCTGTATGGTGACAGTCACACATGCCTCTTAGACATACAGCAAGTGTCTGACAGGTAGTTCTTTTGTTTGTTGTAACTCTGCCACTTTGTTCTGTCTCAGTTAATAGATATCACACGCCAACATAGTTACTGAGCTCTGGGTTAAAATCTTGACCTCACTGGAGCCAATGGATGTTTGTCATTGACATGAGCTGTCAGGACTTCAGTCAGAGCACGTCACTTTTCTCATTATAGTACCCTCCTAGCATAGCACACAAAACTTACACCAAGCCTCCTCCTAAGAGGCATGCCTTTGCTGTTTTCTAAGGCTTTGTTCATGTTTTGCTTTGTTATCCAAATATTTTTGTTTCTATTTTTTTCCTATTATGCCCTGGCAACTAAAAATAAAAGCACAAAAATAATGAATTATGTTAGTCATTGGGGGGGTTTTACCGCATAATTTTAATTCCATTTGGCTATGTTCTGTTTTCATAAATTCTTAATTGCAGACTTGATGTTCAAACTGTCCTTTAGGAAACATGCAATAGCCATAGTGCTCTACTAAAGACTAAAAATGCAGAACAACTCCTTCTCATAAATTGCTTTATTGCAGGTATTTACTTAACATGCCCTAGACAAATTTTTGTTCTTCTATATTGGCTGCATATTGTTTTCATCTAACAACTCCAGTGACTTCACTAGAAAGTTACGTAGAGTTTCCTATGTAATTGGAGCAGTATTATCTTCTATTTATTTTTTAATATTAAAGTACTCAAAACTGTTTAACAGATTAAACAGTAGTTGCTCCTATTAATTGCTTTTTTGCTGTTTGCTCCATCAGCAATACACACATTTGCTATTTTGGATCTGTACTTTTTTCTCATCTGATGATTCAGTGAATGCACAGAAAAGGTAGAAGGCTCAGCATATGCTGACCAGTCCACAACATTCTTGCAAAGCAGCCTCCAAGTTGCCACCAATATTCAAACAAAAGTTCCCCCCATAACCCCTGTTACAGAAGGGGCGGGGTCTATTCCTAATATAGCCTGATGCTCCCCAGCACATTTTGGCTGCTCCAAACCAAAAAAACAACAGCAAAAGTATGGTAAAGCCTTTTATCAGTCTGTAAAAATACATGCTAAATTTGTTATTATACTATTGAAATAATTCTTAAATCCACCAAATGCACAAAATGTGTAAGTACTCCTGCAAACTTTATTATATAATTCTTATTGTGATCTTATAAAGCACTATTGATCTCTTATACAGTGCTTGCCTCCTACCAACATATAAAATTAATTCAGAAAAATAAATATAGATCTATTCTCATCTTGTGGATACCAGGCTATGCATACTATACAATATGATACGATACCATGATATATAGGGTATACCTGTTGACCTATAGCAAGAGTTAAAATCACTCCATTTTCTACAGCAGGCATGTAGATTTTGCATGGCATCCAACCAGTAGTTGGAAAGCCCATCTCAGACTTTGGTGGAGAACAAGTTTGAACCATGTCAGTGCAAGTGAAAAAAAGAAAGCATTTAGTTCTTAGGAATTTAGATTTCCCTTATTTTTCACAAACTGCACTGCTGTGGTGTTCAGTGTAAGACAGGGAATATATGTATTATATGTATTTTCTGTGTAACATCTTGATCATCTTATAAAATAAGAGACTGAATGTATATAAAAAATAAGTAAATCTCTTGTGAGTTATTAAGTAAACCTTTCTTTGTTCCTTTTTTCAGTTCTTTCTTTTCCTTTATTTTTGTTGGGTTTTTTTCTTTGTTCATTGTTTTAAACATCTTCATCATAACTTTAAGGCCAGATACAAAATGGTTAGGCATTCAAAGTGAAATAGAGGCCAGGTGCACCTCGCAGTGCCCAAAACAGGTCCTGAAAATCTCTGCTGAGCTGCTGGGCAATGTGAACAGACCAAAGGCAGCAGGGAGGCAGGGAAATCCAAAGGCCCCTGGGCCAAGGACTGCAGCTCAGCATGTGCCCTGCCTGCCCAAGTCATGCTCAAGCTGAGGATCCAAGCTCAGTCCTAAATTCAGTCATGTCCAGAAACAGCACATTTTTCAGCCAAACACATTGACAGGCTCCGTTTGTTCCCATGTACCTACAGTAAGGCCACTTGGAGTTGGGCTGTGCTTTCTCCCAGGGCCCAGTCTCCTGTATTTTGGCTGCAAAGCAGCCTCCTCCCAGCAGAGAGGTGCTCCATCCTCACTTCATGGTTAGGATGTTCTCCTGAGAGCCTTGAAGTCCCTGTGTATAAGGAACAACCCCCTTCCCAGGCAATGGGAATTAAAGGGAAGGCAAGATTGAGACCTCCTTCAAGCCTCATGACCAATGGCAGCCCCTTTCAGGAGTGGGTTCAGGGCTGTGATTTCCCTCCTGCCTTCCTCAGTGATGCAGTCAGCGTTGCAGTGAGGGTGATGTTCCACAGAGATGAGTACAGGACCAGAACAAAGACTGATCTTCAGTGCGTCTTTTCATTTCAGCTACCAAGTGGCATTAAGACTATATAGACTCACTGCTGTCACTCTCTCATACAACACTCTAACAAATTAGCACAGACCTTTTCACTTGAAGAAATCGGGACAAGTCAACCTCAAATATCAACCCTCCCCTAACTGACAAATGCTCTAGAGCACTGCCTTACTGTGAGAACACCAAAAGTTGTGCTGAGTCTAGATCCGTTTTGAGTTCATTGTCACCAGGAGCTGGATTTTGTTTCATTCTTGTATGTACATTCCAGTGGGGAAAAAAAAAAAAAAAAAGTGTAATTTTTCTGTAAAATTAGGTGAAGAAATTTGCAAAGCCTTGGAAAACTAGTTGTGAAGCAACTTGGAATTGCTTAGGGGTTTATATCCTAGAGTTTGACACAAGTGCTTTTATTCAGTTTAGTCAATCACATTCTAAATCAGCTGTTGAAAAGGGTGTAATTTTGTTATATAGATTTTTTTAGATGAAGTTATTATACTACAACAAAAACTATCTTTGCATCTGGAGGATCATGCTTATTTTGCAAAGCATGCAATTGTTTCTCTTTCCTAAGGGCCACATTCACTAAAAATAAGCTTATGCACTAGAGAGGAAAGTATGACTGATTACATGAGTATTTACTTTTTACTCACAGAGAAAACTCACAAGTGAAAACCTGCCTTGCACCCACAAATGGGAGATTTGTTGTCTATTACAGGCCTTTACTTCACAGATCACCTTTAAAATCCAATGGGCTTCTTGGTTTGGAGGCTTCTGGTAACATTCAGTCCCTTGGAACAGAGATGCTTAGGCCAGGCATCCTTCTCCCACTTCAAGACAAAGCTAGAAAGCACAGGGTCGTAAGTGGGCAGTGAGATTAGGAGAGGGAGTCAGAAATCAGCCCGAGACTGCACAGATTCATTGCAACTTGGCAGCTCCTTTCCCCTGGAAACCAAAAGAAAATATGGCCATGCAGTCACCAGCAGTTCTCCTGGGTGAATCTCTTTATGCCTGTTGGAGTTTTCCTTGGGGTCTGCATGGTTAACACTGTGCTCCAACCTCTGAAAAACTGCATCCTCTGCCTGCACCTATGAGAGTACCTTGTATGCCATTTTTCCAGAGAAAAGGGTCTCTCAGGTGGCTTCAAAATTAGAGTCTGGCTGCAGTATGTGATACTATTTTTATTTTTAAAAGTAGTTCTCTGATCAAAAGGTCTTTCCCGTACCCTGGGGCTCTCTAGTGCAGCATGCAAAAGTGAATATTTCTCTTACAACCACATCTAGGCTGCTCTATACAGCTGGCCAAGTGCTCTGCCAAGCTGTAGGTCTGAGAAGAGACATCCTGTATCAGAACTTCAGAATACACAAACCTTTTCATTCTCATGTAATTCTGAATACAGTTTGGCTGTGGGTTTATGTATACCTGTATTTGTGTGTATGCACCAGGGGTATGGATATGTATAAAAAGGGACCAAGAAAAGGCACAGCCAAAGCTCTCTGGCTGTTCTGTAGTCCCCTGCCACAGCAGAGGCAGTAAGATGTAGAGGACTGGTGGTGCTGCACATGCAGTTCTGTGCCATAAGCAGACTCACAAGGACGCACCACAGATGTTACAGCTCCATTCAAAAGCTGCTGAAATGTGGAAACTGAAGGTGGAATCTGGCCCTTAGGAGTTAGATGGGTTTCAGGTACCAAAAGCCCAGACAGCCGTCTTGTCCACCACTGCACTTTCACGGTTCTTTCTTCCCTCAATGGGAGAAGTAGAAACCTATGTTAGATGGGATGGGTCTTGTCCTCCAGATAGGTCTTCCAAACAAGTGTCCCTCCTTCAATTAAGCTGCAGTCAGGCTGTCTCTTGCCTAGTCTCCTCCCAGATGTGATGATGCTTATTTCCTAGATCTTTCTTTAATTGTGGTTGAGGGGTATAAGGGCGGGAAACGTTAAATCTGCACAAAAGTGTTGTACTTCACTTGTGGAAGATAATGAAGTGGAGTAAAGCTGCTCTTCTGTTCTCAAGATAAAGCAATTAATGACCCAAGACAGAAGGATAACTGAGTATAAAAACACTGCCGAGAAATACCCTATATTGAGAGGGTATGGAGTGCATATAGCTTTAGTGAATCTGGCCCTAGGCAGCACAAGATTTCATTAGCTGAAAGCTCTTAACCTTTCCCTAACATAATGAATTGTAAATAAAAGCAAAGGGGGACAGATTCTCAATTGCCTTGTACCTTGCTGTTGTACAAAGGGTGAAATACACACCACTTTACACTGGGTTGAAAGGTCATGCAAGGAAAAAGACGAATCTGTCCCACTAGCTCACTGCTTTGAAAGAGTTTAAGCAACATATAAACACCTGACAATCTTCTCTTTCTCCCCCCACCCTTTAACAGCACTCGCAAACAAAATTACATGATGAATTTTTCACGGCAACATGGGCTCAGGCATTTCTACAACAGAAGACGAAGGTCACTTAGACGATATCCATGAAGAAATGAGAAATTTATCTTTTTTCCTCCCAACATGTGATGTGTTGCTTTCCATTCTTTAAATCTAGCACTGCGTCTGGTATCAGGACTTTTCTGCAACTGGCTTGATGAATAATTGAAAGCCTTTCTCAAGACAGAGTGTACACCACTTTTTCGCACTGTGAACTAATGAGAAGTGACTTATTTTCTCATAGGTAAATGTTTTAATGTTGATGTGTCTGTGAAAATTGTGATCTGTTGTAATATCAGTTACAGTGGCAGTATTGGAAGTAAGCAACTAATTCTGTTTAACAGGAAAAAAAGTTTAAGCACAAAGACTTTTCTGAATTTATGTTTAAAAAAGCCTACATACTAAGTACAGAATTTAACATTCTTTGTCACGTAGGTATTTAAGTGCACTGTATTTCAGCTCTGTGTCATTTTATATTATTAAGTTATCATTGTTCGTCCTCTTTGTATTCTCTTCTACAACATGACACATTGGCACTGTATTTACTTGTTTTGTTGTTGTAATATTTTTGCTGCTGATTTTTGGGCTATTTACCTTCTGACAAAATGTATTAAAAAAAAAATCAAAGTACCTAATCAAGAAGATAATTGCAAAAGTAGTTGTAAAGGCGTTGATATCCTTCGGTCTTATTCTTTGATATGTCTGTTGGTTAGCATTGTTTTGTGGATAAAAAAGAATGCTTGACATTAAACTTTTTTCTACTAAGGAGTTGCGGATGAAGCCCCCAACAGAAATTCCCAATTCCCTGTCTAAATGTAGTCAGTTCTTTGCAACTGATTTACTTACAGTAACTGCCATTTGGTGTCTGTAGTAATGAAGTGATTTGTAAACAGTGAACGTTTCATCGTGTTCTCTTTGGTGTTTGTTTCTATTGCGGGTCATGTTTGTAACTTCTGATAAAGTTGTATCTACACCAGCAACGTTATAATGCCCCTATAGCCCTAAACTGTCTATTATCATAAATAAAATGCTTCACTTTATGGTGAACTAAGCTAAAGATCCATGCTTCAATAAAAATAATGTCAACAAACAATTCTGATGCTAGGCTTTTCAAGCCATGCAGGCTTTACATGAAATCATAAACCAAATTCTTTTACTAAGTACCTAGATTCTAATGCAAACATTGATGATATTTTTTAATATTTAGTAGTACATCACACTTAACAGCACTTTGCAAATAACACAACCCAACAGATCTCCCAGTCCCACCTGTGGGCCTAACGTGGTTGTTGGAACAGATCCTGATGCAAGGAATGAAATGGGGCCACGGACCAATACAGACTCTCACTTGTCTTTATCTGCAAGCCCGACATGCAATATGCCAATCGGTGTTTCCACGCTCTGAGGACCACAGCGCAGCACATAAGGAACCTGGTTAAAACAAAGTTGCAAATTCTTTGAATCATAGAATGATTTAGGTTGGAAAAGACCCTTAAGATCATCGAGTCCAACTGCAAACCTAACACTGCCAAGTCCCACTAACCCTTGTCCCCAAGCACCACATCTACACGTCTTTAAATACCTCCAGGGACAGTGCCTCAACCACGTCCCAGGGCAGCCTGTTCCAATGCTTGACAACCTTTTCAGTGAAGAAATTTTTCCTAATATCCAATCTAAACCTCCCCTGGTGCAACTTGAGGCCGTTTCCTCTCATCCTATCACTTGTTACTTGGGAGAAGAGATCAACCCCCACCTTGCTACAGCCTGCTTTCAGGTAGTTGTAGAGAATGACAAGGTCTCCCCTCAGCCTCCTTTTCTCCAGGTTGAACAACCCCAGTTCCCTGAGCTGCTCCTTATCAGAGAGAAGTATCACATATACCTGCTATGCTCTTACAGCATGCGCATCTGCCCCTGGTACCAAACTGGTCTGAAGCAGAATGGTGATTGTTACACATCCATGCTCAGCCACCTAAAATGTGTTTAAGAGGTTTTTGATCAAAGGTACCTGAGAAGTGCAGGAAAAAAAGGAGGTCATTCAGTGACCAACTAGTCAAAACCTTGGCTTGGTCAAAATTATGCAACAGACTTTTGACAGACCTGGAAACTTACTGCAACAGCCCAGCTTCCTGCAGGGGAAACTCGCTGTATTGTTCTGGATAACAGTATGTGTGTTTTCAATTCTTGCAACAAGATAAAGGACCTATTCAGAGAAAGAGCAGGAAGAAAAAAATGAGGTTATTAAAGAATATAATAGCTTAACATTTGGGCAAGATATTTTAAAATATTGTAATTGAAGTTTTGCCCATTGAACAAACAGAAATGCAAGATATAAGCACTCCTATTTTTAAAGATAATTTTATTTGCCCTAATATTTCAATAGATGGGTGATATTTCAATCTAAAAGGTGTGTGCAGCTAGCGTGTTGCTAGGGAATTAATTTATTTTAAAGACTTTAGACACAATGAGGCACTTAATCTGACTTCTCTTTCCAGGTCAGAGACCAGCATAGTCAGAGAAGCTGCTTTTCACAATTGTATTTGCTTCCTTTGAATAATGTATGTAATTATGGCTACTGAGGAATCTCCTGAGGTATTTCACCAGAACTCACTACAAACCGTGCACAGGCTTTTCTCAAAAGTCATCCCTGCTGTCAGATTCCCAAGTGATGTTGTCATTTGCCCTTTCCAGATTACAGCAAGTTCTTCCTACATTTTTTCCATTCCTATAGCACACAAGGTAGCGTGCATATACTGCATGCTCAGTGTAGGTACTGTTTTATTTTTCCTCCCATATGACTGATAACTATGAGTCATCTGACATTAAATAGTTGTTAAAACAGTAAGGGTGACACAGCATATAATCAATGGCAATAAAACAGTGCCAGTGCTATAAAATGTACTGATAAGCTTATCTACTGATATAAAACTTTGGCAGGTATAACTATGAAAACTGATGCTTTTAGAATGCCTTCCTCATTTCTCCTATCAGCTCACTAACCCATGTTCCAGTAGAATAAGGAGAACACAAGAGAAATTAAATAAAAATACAGGAAGACAAAGCTCTGACCTGCTGGAGTTTCTGGAACAATCAAAACCTGAAGTTCTCATAATTTTGCCTGAATGTCATACTCTTAGGCTTGCTTCAGCCACAGGCGATAAGATGACCTTAAGTGAGAGGAAGTTAGAGTAGCACAAATATTTGGAAGGACTGAATTACGCTTTGCCTGAACTTGACAATTCAGAGAAATGGGTAGAAATGAAATTACACAGCAAATACTTTCAAGGACAAGACATTGTCCAAGCACATGCTACCAGCACACAACGTGGGCAAATACCTGGCTAAGCAGCAAACTATAGGAAGAGAATCAACAGTGTAAAGCAGTTTAAAAAAATGCCATTTTGCATTATATCAATAGAAGTGTTTATGGTAAAAGTAAGTATGGCTGTCAGTGCTGGTAAAGTAGACACCAGTTGTCAGCTGTTGAGCCCTTCACTTAAACACAGATGTAAACAAGTTGGAGAGATTGCGGACTACAGCAGCAAAAACAAGACCCTTGAAACCATGCGCTTCCAAGTAGAGAGAGTTGGTTTGTTTAGTCTAGAAAGGAAAACATTTGCAAAGAGATATGACAACAGCCATAAACATGGATCTGTGTTTTATTTACTTGCTAACCCTTCAGGGCAAATGTCACTGGGTGGAAATGCTGCCACAGCATCACCTCATCCACCATCCAGCAGTGGGGAAGGAGATCTGGGTATTATCCAAGCAGGAAGCCGGTATGCTGCTCTGTAAGCCCCGCTGCTGGATGCACAAAGGGCCATGCACAAGCAGCAAGGTACAGCAGACAAACCCTGCTCAGTTCAGCTCTGTAGCAAGGCTTAACTAAATGTGACTTAACCCTCAAGTAACAAGAAGAAGCTAGCTGTAGAGGGGAGCTACCTTAACGCTGAGCTGGTGAGGGAGCCTCAAAACCAAAGGAGATCACCAAAAGGGCTTGCCTACCTTAAGCATGGCCTTTAAGAGCTTTTCAAGGGCTGTTAGCAATCTGGAGCAGCTGAGACCACACGACCACTTGCAGCACATGTCCTGTGATAGAGCAGATGGAGTACCTACCACCCGCAGGTGGTGGATCTGCTCCTGGAAGAAATGACAGTGAGGTTTGAGGCTGCAGAAGTTCTACAGGTGACACATGGACGAATTGACTGGTGTTCTCCTGCACTACTGATGGTTTATGACTGTTGCTTTTTCTTCTCCGTGTCCTTCTTGGTTCAGCTGAAGGGACTGACCCAGCAGCAAGCCTGAGGACTTAGGCCTGTGCATGGGTAATTAGCACAGACCCTGATGGGGAGAGTTTGAGCCAGCACCCAACAAGGAGGGGCCCAGTAAAAATGGTATTCCAGGGATGGGGGAGTACTGTACTGGAGGATGCTGATAAATGCTGGGTTTATAGTTTGAATCTGTACTTCTTTTGAAAGAAAACAAGTTTGTTAAGCTTCTTCAGGGGAAAAAAAAATTAAAAAGAGGATGTGGTCGTGCTTTTGAGCTGTGCTGCTCAGGGTAGATCTGTGCAAGAGCTAGTGGCAAAGAAGCTATTTCAGAGGGCTGGGTTGCTTCCCTGATTGCCTCTGGGCCAAAGGCAGGACTCTGGGAGGTACTGGGCAGCCCCAAGTCTTGAGGCTGCTTCTGCATTAGGATGCTATTGCTGGTACCATGAGAGTGGGCTGGTAGCCCCATGTCCTTCTTTCCCTGACCACTGACTGTGTGACATGCCAGCCTTCTGCTGCTACCAGATCACTTCAGGTGTGCCTGAAACTGCACATGCCAAGCCAGAGTGCAAAGGGAGGGAGTAGGGCA
>NW_010122137.1:15168-21511 GCF_000699245.1 Pterocles gutturalis | reverse complement strand
TATTTATATATGCTGGGCTGGCTGCTATACTGTATAGCCACATCCAGAGCCTCCCTGTGCCTTGTCTATAAAACAGGGATAACAAGACGCAGTGTCTTGTTTGCATTACAGGGGGAATGTGTTGAAGGTTGTGATGCCCTCAGGATGGAGCTACCCTGCGATGTCACCGAGATACCGGAGCTGGTTTCAGAGCCAGAATAGCCCCACTGGGGAGGTCAAGTATGGGAGCTTGTTTCTGCCCATCCTGCTCGATGCAGCCGGTGTAGGTGATGCCCACCGCAGCTCTCTTCTGTCTGTGGAAGCAGTGTGCAGAGTCTGAAAAAGGCAACAGCCTAATTGTGCTCAAGTCAAAGCTGCATTCAAATAGCTCTGACAATAGAGACAATTTATGTGTGTAAGCATTAGTCGTGTGTTTTCTAATTGCAGGATCAGGCACTTAATGTAATCACCCATTAATGTAATACTTCTAAACACCCATAAGTTTACTAACTGCACCCTGCTGGGACTCACATTAACACTTGGTAAATAGACTATTTAGAAAATGGCATGGTAAGAGTTACACCTCCAAGTAATATTCTATAGAGCTGCATACAAATTGTAACCACATTTTCATAAGTGATAAAATGTTTTGTCCTCTTCCGAAAAATAAATGCCATAGAAGCCAAATGCAGTTCACAGTAACAAAGGAAAGGAAGGATATAGTTGGGCAGGATTCGAAAGGTTTTGATTTCATGTTGTCAAGTTAAGCACTTATATAGGAATTGGGCACCTAAATACCTTTGTGGGTCTGGCAAGAAGTTCTCAGCCACAAAATATGCACAGGGAATTGGAAGGAAATTCAAAGTTGCTAATGTGTGGTTCTACTTTAAGGACTAGCTAAGTGAAACTGGCACCACTAAGATGCTGGTGAGATTCCTGAGCTTATTCCATCTGCCTTGCTTGCTTAAGTGATGAAAAGCTGTTCTTTGAGGCCACTTCTAACTACACCAACATGAAAAGGATGTTCCAGGTTCCAGCCCATTTCACTCATGTGGCTTCTTTCACTTGCATGGCTGTGACAGAGAGCTCCATTCCTTCTGCAAAGCCTTTATCCCTGCAAATGCAAACTAGTGAAAAAGGGAATGTTAGAAAAAATGACTGTTTTTTCAAACAAAAGGTTTTGAAAAAAAAATAATGTTTTGCCAAGCAAACCACTTTAAAAGAACACTAGTGATGTAACTAAGAAAATATGGAGAGAAAGGAAAAGTTAGGAAAACTCAAGTGTTCCCTTTTTTCCACTCTAACATATTTCAAAGGGTTAAAAACCTCAAATCATATAAATAAAATACCCCAATGCATGGTTTTGATTAAAAAAGGAATTTAAAAAAAAAAGAAGAAGAAATGGAAAGTTTCTTTGTGCATGTGTCCCCACTTTTGGTTGCTGCTGTACGGAAGAGAGACCTAAGCACGATTTTCAGCTCTAAAGTTCTATTTTCTCAGTTCGCAAAATTTGGCTAAATCCTAGCCCCACTTTGAGAGAAATCTGGACAAAGAGAAATTATTTGGTGGAACAGACTCCCCGTATGGTGGGAAATCTGGTCTGTGATACTTGCTCTTCGGCATCCTCTTCCCATCAAGACAGGAAATTTATGGACTTCAGGTGCCTCTGCTACTACAGGTTAGAACTGTTACACCCTTTTAATTTTAAAAAAAAAATATTAATTAAAGCCAGTGATGCTTTTTACAGAATCTTTTACCAAAATAGTATTAAATACTAGAAGAAAAGAAGGGCAGGGCAGAGAAGAGAAGACAAACAGAAAAATCTTTCAAGATCTCTCTCTGAAAAAAAGAAGAAAATTATTCTTTCTTTGTCTAGAAAAGAGTATGTATCCTCTTAGTTATAATTATAATAGGTGCATTTGGAAGGAATGTAAGCATTTATGCTACAGGGCATCTCCATAGATAAATAGTTAGTTTGTGAACAGTCTGTCATTTTTCTGCTTGCAAAGTATCTTTGACCCTCTAAAATCACTGCCACTGCTGAGTCAGGAGAAGCTCTGCTGACCTGAAAGGGTGGGCTGAAACCTTTTTTTTTTGGATGAAGCAGATTACATACTTTGGCAAATGCCTGCACTAGACAATGAAAACAACACCTAGAACGTTCTAGTTCCTGAAATTTCTTTACTTTTCATTTAATCCCTTCCCACAACTGCACCTAGAAGCACGTCACAAGCTCAGCATAGTTGTGCGATTTCTGTCAACAAATTGCAGTAAGGCTGAGCAGAAGTGCCTACTCCAAAACCTACTCAAAAGTCATGGACAGCTTGTAAGCTTTGGGTGATGATTTTTGAGTCTGAGCTCAGGCCAATTTTTTCACCATTTCTCCAAAACAACTAGAGACCATCCAGCAGGTAAGAGAGGAGTAACCTCACCTTACCACTAACCCTCTCTTCTGGCCAAAGGGGCGATTCCAATTTCACAGCCAGTGGCTTTTCAAAGCATGGTGCTCCTCAAAGCTGGCAGAGCAGGAGATGAACATATTGCCGTGAGATGCCTTTATGTATCATCTCCACAGCTTCTCTGCTGGAGTGAGTTAATACAGCTGCTTATTTGGGGACTCAGAAAGGGAACTTGCATCTCAGAGCTGCACTAGTGGGAAACAATTCCACTGCTGTTACACTGTGGGTGATCGCCAATCAATTCCAGGTGCTGCTCACCATGTACAGCATGTCCCAAATTTCTCATGGCTGAGTTGATGCCATTCTGTGACTTTCCACCATTTTAACAAAGCTGGATGTTAGCTGTGCTACAAAGAGCTGTGGGAACAGTCATTTTGTCACCAGCCTCAATATACTTCGGCATCTGACCTACCCTCCTGTTTACGATTCTTCCCATCTTTCATTCTGAATTGGTATCCTTATCCCCCTGGGAGTCATCTGCAAAATCTTTTACAGGCAGAGGGGTTCTGGAGCATGGTGCCAATGCATAAGGCAGCATCCAGTGTCAGACTGCCATTGCAGCATGTTTTTGAAGAACAGTGGTGTGCTCCTTCCACCTATCCAGCACCACCAGCTCTGTGAGGGTAACTTCTGCTGGGGACTGCTCCCCAGCCAAGGGAGACCTCCCTATGGGCAGTAGAGGTGGATACTTTTGAAGGCTCCCAGGAAGCAAGTCATGATGCCAAAACTGGTCTCCTTTCTGACTATATTGATAGGACTGGCAACCCTGACACCTCGGGGCTTCCTTAGGAGGGCTTTGGGCTGAGGTGTCGTGAAGCAGCAGGCAGAGCGCCCCCCTGCCAGTGCCGCAGGATGGTCAGAGGCAGAGTCCAGATTTTCCAGCCCTGTTTGATCATCCCCATCAGTGGTTAGGACTGAGCTCTTGGGCTGTTATCTGTCACAACGAAGCAAACACAGCCTCAGGCACTGGTGTGGGATTGCCCAGTCTGCACAGCTGCTGGCACGCTCCCCACCAGGCTGGCATTGCCAACCCACCTTCTCCCAGGCTGTGCCAAGCGCTTCTCACGGGACATCTCTGTGTGGATGTGGGATGCGGCAGGCACCTGCTCTTAAAGCAAAGAAAAGGCTCTGGTGCGTATGCTGGTACAACCTTTGGGTGCCCAGCAGCAGGGGAAGGATGGATCCTCTTTAAAATGTGTTGCAGTTTAGTAGTGAGGGGATTGTCCCTACCATGAGGACCTGGCAGTTCAACCCCGTGGTCCTTTCGGGCAGGCTCAGTATTTTTTTTTTAAGTGCCTTTTGCCTCATGTCCAATGCTGATGGTGGAAATGTTTTCTGGCAACCTGACAAGGATTATATCAAACAGGACACGAACCAAGGGAGTGTGGGCACACAGAAAGAAGCGCAGCCTTCCTTGATCTGTGACAATTTCTTAACTTTGAGAGAAAAAGTGTTTGCAATTTTCACAGGGCATTAGTCTAATTTGTCTGCAGATCTGTTTGTGATTTGTGGGAGATGTTTGTTAAAGCTGATATAGAAGGTAATGGTAGGATTTAATCCTCAGGGCTTTGGCAAATAACTACTATCTTTTAATAGGAAGTGGGTGGCATGTTGGTTGTCAACTCTAATTTCTCCTCTAGCCTGAAAACCTTCTCCATACTTTTTCTATTATCCTGCACTACTAACTTTTACAAGACTACAGGATCTGCCTTTTGCACAGGACAAAACCAGAAGGTAGAACCTTCAACAGAGATTCACCATGTTTCAAGAGAGCATGTGGGAAAGCATCAAAGCAGGGGACAAAGTTAACATTGAAAAGACGCTCTCAGAACACCCATTGCTCCTGTGGTTTGTGCATTATGCTGTTTTCCAAGAGATCTGGATTTGATGTCTTGTCCTTTGCTTTCTGGGGTGAGGAAAACTCTCAGCCATTTGAGAGTGGGGAGGGGTATTAAATAAGGAAAGAAGGGACCTACGGCAAAGATCAAAACAACAAAACAATACACAGAAAAACCAAGAGGACCAAGAAGACTCAACCCTATGGTACCTAACAATAATTTTTAAAGGCATACATTTGTCTAATGTGTTGCTTATTCATCCAATTTATTGTAATGATGTACAGCTTTAAAATTGGAGCAGAATGTTAATTCGTACTTTATGTATAGAATAAATGATAGGCAGCTGTGAGCCAGGGGGCCGCTGGGGGCTCTCTGGCAACACAGAGTGTACAAGCGAAGGAACATAACTCGGTGTCTCTGTTAGCAATGAAAAAAATATATATTGCAAATTAAGTAGTTCTTCCTACCACTTAATGAAAGCTGGGTGTGTGCGACATTGCTATTGTCATGCAATGATCAATTTGATGTGAACTTGGCCTGCACTTACACTGTGCTGGAGAAGTCTTTCAGTGCTATTTGAATACTTTTGAGTATAGGAGTAGCAGTGGACTAAAGCTTCTCACCAGCCCTTATCACCAGTCAGGTGATAGACTGGCAACTTACTTTGGAGGCACCTTAAGAAGCAGGAAAAATGAAGATTATTCATTTCACTGCACTACCAAAATGGAATGCTTTCCACACCAAGAAACCTACACCATATGCACAAAAATTATACAAAAACCCAGAGCATGATTTCCAGTAAAATACAAACCCCCATGCATCTTGCATGAGTTCAAACACCGGCGCAAAAATGCCACTCACCCGACACTCAGCGAAAGGTCTAGCTGCCGTTGCGAATCACACAGAACGAGTGTGGGTTCAGGCTGTGGTTTTGCACCGCATGTGTAAAAGAAGTGCTGTTTGCACAGGATGGTGTGAAAGTTTGCCAGTTGACTGAGCCAGGTGGATTGCCTGAATGGGAAAGGGATTGAATGCAGGGAAGGCAAACCAACATCTAATAAACCCAGTGATGGGCAGGAGGTACGATTTTAAATGAAAAAACATGTTTTAAATATTAGAAGAAGTCTTCATCCTAAAATTCATTCAGAAAACCCTGCCAGACACCAAAATAACCATAGACTCCCTGGCACTTTCCGTAAGAGGCATTAAATAACTTTGTTATTTCTGGATCTAACAGCAGCTCAGGACAAATGTCCAATGCCAATCAAACTCTGATCTCACCTACAAATCAAACCCAGCTCTAAACCTATGCCCAAGAATAGGCCAAAGATGACTGCCAGACTACATCTAAGTATAGAAGATGGACCATGGCAGTAATATCCCCAACCTATCTTAAAAGTACCACCGTGATTCAGCAACAACTCAAATTCCTGGCTCTATGGCAAGTGAAAGCCTGGCTGTAACCCCAGACCTACACATAACTTGAAGCCTGGTCCTACTGCCAACTGTGATGTGGCTGCAGAGCGATCAATAAGACTGCCAGACCCCAAATTGCTCATAGCTAGATGGCCCATTTCAGCTACAGTGCTAAAACTGGATCAATAAACTCCTGTAATCCGGGGAAAATATCCAGCATTGGGTTTGCAACAGGAATTAGGATTAGAGATGGGGTCTAGGACAATTTAAGGATGTTTGATGGCTTTTGGAGAGGTCTCCTGTCCAAGTGTGGGACTAATGTGATGGGGTCATGGATCTGTGTTATCGAAAAGAGACAGAGCTCACTGTTCTTTTCTGAAGACAGCTGTACTATCTCATACAACAGGTTTGGATTTGGGGTTAAAGGGGGAAGCACACATTCTGACTGGATCTAATAAGGGCTGCTTAGGTTTACAACCGTTACTGTGTGTCTTTTACTTCAGGATTGACTGGAGGTAACGTCAGGGTGATGTATTAAAAAATCTTGGTGGCAGATTTGAGGGAGAAAATTTTAATTGATTTGGGACTACTGATAGCACTTGGGCTAGTGGCTACAAAACCTCAGAATGAGATTAAGGATAAAGTTGCAGT
>NW_010122137.1:231-15153 GCF_000699245.1 Pterocles gutturalis | reverse complement strand
TTCCTGCTTTGTGAAGAGACATCTAATCTTGTTTTAGGGCTACACTGCCATACTGAGCTGTCTGTAGGCTCAGCAAGATCAATGAGTCTTGAGAATGGGGAAGGGTTTAGGCCAGGCTACAGACCAGGGACAGCTGATGAACTGAGGTGGGTGGTACAAAAAGTAAGGACTCGTGTTAAATTTTGCCTCAGTATTGCACAGTAAACCAGTGTTACCAATGGTTCATAAAGGCCTGGAGACCTCAGCCTCACAGCAGCCCCCGGGCCACCGGAACAGTGCCGGGGTGGTAATGGGACCAGCCCAGAGCCTGCAGCCACCAGGCTGGTCTGCAGCTGAAGTCGCACATCTATTCTAGCTGTGACAGCTGCTTCTGGGGAAAAATAAAAACAAACAAAAGGGAAAAGATAAAAGGAAAATTCTATCCAGGGCCAGCTGGGAAGAGCAGCATCAGGGTCCTGGACCATGGTCCTCCTCTGGGGCTCTCTCCGGAGCAGCAGCTGGTAAGAATGAGGAGGAAGAGGATGATTTTCATGATTCTTTTCCCCTAGTAGAATATGTTTTTCTTTGGGACCCACTCAAACTCCTTATGCAGCGTTCTTGCTTATGATGGTATTGGTGTTGACTGGAGTATGCTAATCAAGTGTGAATGTTTCACACTGACTGATTGTTAAGTTTCTGTGTGTATACATATCATTGGATAACATTTACTCAGTATTTATTATTATTGAGTATTATTATTGCTTATTATCGTTGTTGTTGTTATTTACTCTGCTGCGCACTATATTTGGTTTTCTCTAAGATAAAATGAAATGTACAAACCAAGAGACAAAGAAAGAGGGGGAGAGGAGGTCAATTCCCACAGCAGTGGGAGCTGCTTCCCATGAGACCCTCTCTCGACCGCGCTGCCAGGATTTGCAGGTGCAGGGCCATGAAAATAACAGCAGAAGAACAACAGCATAAAAACAATTAAAGAAAAGTACTGCCAAAGAGAGTCTGGAAAACACTGCTTCATCAGGAAAAGGTTTTGGAGCTGCGGATCACAGGCCCCGAGCATTACGAAGGCGAAGGCAATGGGGTGCTTAAGGCACCGTGCAGCACACATGTGAGACAAGCACTGTTCTGTAGCAGGGTGACGAGTCCTGGAAATTTCCATCCATCTCCCTGAGGGCTCCCAATCCTTTGCAGGAACAGCCTGTCCATAAGGGACATAAACGACAGTACGGTGCAGCAGGCAATGGTGGCACTTGGGATCTGTGATGGGTCAGAAACAGTTCATTCGAGTAGACCGAGACTTTTACGAATTGCGCCTGCCTAGCTTAGATGTAGGTATTCCTAGTCCCAAAAGGCTTCTTTGGTACTTAGTCTTGAGCCTTGCAGGCGTCACCACTCCTGGCCAAAGGAGAGGTTGGATTTGAGTGTCTCAGTCAGACTGGAATCAGTCTGTGAGTTCTATCTAGGGATCGCTGACGTTTTATTTCCAGGTGTGTCAGGCAGAAAAAATTAATGTTTTTTCTTTTTTCTTTTTCTTTTTTTTTTCATTTTCAAGCCAGGTGTAACATGGTATGTGCATGGCTGCTTAGCTAAAAACAACACACGAGCCCCAAACCTACTCCTTAGGTATTTGCTGTGAAACTACACACAGCAACACGATAGCACATCAGAATGAAATGGGAAATCACCCCTTTCCCTCCTCTGAATATGATCTGTCAGACACTATTCCCCCACACATATAATTACTGATTTCATGCTATTATTTCATTGTGTTAGAAGGATTCTTTGCAACATATAACAGATCCTTACCACTAATTTAAACTAGCTACCAATCTCCATCCTGGTAACTGCGTATCTACTGCCAAGACACTGTTTTGGTAACAGTTAATAATCAGCTGTCTGGACTACCTCACCATAAACATTACAGGGTTTCATCACTCATGTTTTATTTAATTCCGCTTGTCATCAAGGTCTATTATTGGAGCCTTACAATTTTGTTCAAGAGAGCTGATTTTTACTACTGTTGAAAGCTCCTCTACGTACTTTTTGTACTTTATTCTCCTGAGCTAGGACCCTTTCTTTTGTTTCTCAGGTTGACATAAGATGTTTATTCAAACAAATTCATTACATGATTGACAAGCTATAGGTGTCCCTGGTGGAATACACTTGAGATGCTGGGGAAAAAAGGAAAAAGCATGAGGTTAGCAAATAGCTTGGGCTAAATACAAACACCTGTCTTTGATTCTACACTCCTTGTTTACCATCTTGAAAAGGCACATCCCAGCTGAAGAAGGCATAAATTGAAATAATCCTTCCCCACATACATCATCCTTCGCTTATTGCCTTGTTTTTCATCCTGGTGCGACCTCCTACGCTTAGCCTGGAAGCATGCAGTGTAGATCAAACAGGTAGTGGCCTGGAATAAATGAAATGGTTAAAATAGTTAAAGATTAAAACAGGAGTAATGGAGGAGGAGCTCCTTCAAGCTCTGCTGTTCCAAAGAGTCTCAGAAGACACCAGCAAGTGAGCACCTCAGCCCTGGTGATAGGCAGTGATGGTCCTGACGATCACACGCTGGCTTTGCTCTGCTTTTCTTCTCCTGCCCGGAGGAGGGGCTGTAAAGGAAAGACTAGCAGCAGGCAGAGAGGATGCAGGCTGCACTCCTAAGGAGTGCTGGAGAAAAGGATCCAGGTTACCATGCCAAGGAATGGTTGTCCGTGCACCGTGAGCAAGCTCCAAACTGAAGGAGCCCAAAAGAGGCAGTTGCTGGGCTGGAATGAGCATCCCACCTTCCACCAACCCCAGAGACCCACAAGTCTGATATGTTTTGATCACAAATTCCCTTGTAGACCTGAGAAACCCCTTATCACCAAAGACTGGTCAGAGCTGGAGCTTCCTGAAAAAAAAAGGTCATACAAATCAACATTATTCTGGTGGAGCAAGTAAAAGATCTCCTTGCTTAGGTCTATCCTTGGTAGTACTCCAGTATGCAAGCTAGCAGTGAAACGTATCTAAATAAACCAGAAAAAGACATTTATTTATTTGAGGTCAACAGGAGATGCTACAGGAAGTGTGTTTTTACAGTCTGTCAGGCACTACCTCAGATAGTTCTTCCAAGGTGTACCCTGGACTCTAGGAAACCTGAGAAAGCAACCTTGGTGAACTTTGCTGCTCAGGGAAGAGAGCCTGAGCCCTTCCTTGTTTGTGCTAATCTTTGGGAATGGTAACCCTGCCCTCCAGGGAGGCCACAGGAAACCATCACCTATGCCGGACTGTGGGCAGTATTTATTTGTAGAGACCCGCAGGCACTCTTCAGGCACTCCTAGGGCTGGCAGGGCTGTTGGGGTGCTGGTGATTGCACCCCAGATGCCCAGGCACAGAGTAACACAATCTGAAGCTGATCAAAACATGGCAAAAAGAAAATTGCCTCCTGCTCTTTCGCTGATCTTGCCCAACTTTGCCTGCTGAGGGAGGTCCTTCCTTCTGAATACCGGGGGCCTGGAAGTAGGTTTGTTGTTTTGCGGCGTATTCTCCTTTTCTTCTGGGTAGAAGAAAGTTTTCCCTCAGGAGGGCACATAGGTCAAACTTGCAGACACTCACCAAGACCTCCGCCAGGATTTATTTCTAGTACTTGGGCAGCTGGAGATTCCCGAGCAGCATTACAAGGTGGCTAAGAGGGCAGGAAAGGAGAAGGAGGGAATTTGTGGCTCTGAAGAGCCATCTTCCTCCCTTCGGTGGCTGGACCTAAAGCTTCTCAGGGACACGTCCTTCATCCAACCTCTCCAGGGGGTTGTGCTCTCGCCCTGTTCCTCTCCCCCATGTCTCACCGCCCCCCGCCAGGGCCACGCAGCCTTTGGGAAGGGGAAGGCAGGAAGGAGCCGCCAGCGAGGGCAGGCACAGGCGGAACAGCTGCAGGAGCAGCTGAGTCAAACGTCAGAGTATTTTGCACATATTTGTGCGATATTCGGTCTTTCACTGCTGTTTGCTCCAAACCCCACCTCCCCCTCCAGCTCACGGCTCTTCACCTCATCTTCATTCCTCTTGGCCCCCGGCTCCTGCTGCCTCATCTCTCCTCTCCTGGCTGGACCAGCCTCTCCTGTTCCCATCCTCTCCTCTCTCTCCCCGCTGCCTGCCCTGCCTCTTTCGGACACGAACTCTCTGTCACTCGGAGAGCCACGCAGAGCCTGGCACGCTGGGGTCCCTGTTCAGCCCCTGCTGTAATAACAACCGCAGAATCGCATTGTGCTTCTATCTTTACTAGCTTATAGAGAAATATACAGTGGTGTTTTACAAGGCTATAAAAATACATCTTAAAGGAAACAAGCACAGGAAAACAGGAGAAGTGGGGCCAGATCAGCTGATGTAAATAAAGGCTGCATTGAATTAAATGGTGCTGCGACTATTTACAGCAGCTGCAGGACCTGACGTGTGGCCCCTTCCTAAAGCAGGGAGTTGCTGCAGCCTCCAGCCCCTGCTTCAGCAGAAACTGACCTGAGCTCCCCTTGCCCACCCAGCGCAGAGGGATGCTAGCGGGGAGGAGGAGGTGGACCCTTTTTCCCGTCCATCTGGGGTGCGACAGAGCTGTGTTGGAGCTGCAGGGGGTGATGCTGGTGGCTGGGCTGCCATCTCATGCCCAGTGGTGATGGAGGAGCACCTCCTTCTCTGCCCGTCTCCTGTGCCTTGCCATGGACCAGCTGCAGCCCCTCTGGAGCCCAGGGAAAAGCCCCTGTGGCTGGAGCAGGGCAGGATTCACAGCGTTCACCAAACGGTGCTATTTCAGGGGTCCAAAAACTACTTGTGAGGTAAGGTCAAATCCAGCACAGGACTTCTAGGTGGTGGAAGGAAAACAAGAATAAAAGAGGGGAAATAATTTGGGAAAGGTCCAACATTGTATTTTGACATTTTCAGGTTTGAGAACAAGCTGAATTCAGTTGAGTTTTACCTGAAACAAGTGTTGAACTTTTTGTTCAGCCCCTGAAATGATAAACTTGTGCCCCTGTGGGAATTTCTGGATTATATACCCACTCCCCAGCATGTACAGTGCAGCACATTTTATCTTTCCTGGATCTGATTTTTGCAAAAATAATAATTCCAATAGCAATCTTTCAGGAGAGATGGTCTCCCATGGAAGCATCAGAATGACATGAATTTTCAGCTCTGGCAAGTCACTGTATAGAAAACTTACAGAATTCAGTTATATGAATAAAACAGAAGGGCTAATTCTGTAGAACTAACTACAAAAATGGGTAAAGCTATTTTTATGTTGTTTTTCTGGTTTTTTTCAGAAGTACAGGAAGTTTTCTCTGTAGGAGTGCAATTCTGTGGATAGTCAGAAAAGCCCGTGGGTAGGAAGTGTCAGCTTTATCCTCAACTAGGCTGCCTTGGTTGTCTCAAGTCATTTACAGATTTCAGAATGTTCAAAATACTGCATTTTTGCCGCAATTATGAGTTACAAAAAATAACTATATCCAGTTTGAATTTTGCAAAGTGACTAGATATCAAACAATAGCATCAGGTGGTGTTCCTTTCAATGCTGAAATAAAATGCTTGGACAACTTCAATGATACACTGTAAAAAAAATCTGTTTGTCAAATCTCCTCTGGAAAAGTGCATATTTCAATGGTTCTTCATTTCATTTAAAAAAAAAAAAAAAAAAAAAAAAAAAAAAAAAACCCCCCAACCCCTTCACAGGCGCCGAAAAAAAAAAAAAAAAAAAAAAAACTCCCAACCCCTTCCAAGCAGCTGTAAAGAAAAAGTGTAAAGCTATCTCAGCCCAGCAGTCAGCTTTCCTAGATGGCCGCGAAAGGGCGATGAAAGGAGGTCACGTATAGAACAGCTCTTTCAGCTTGCATCTCCGGCGGCTGCAATCGTGTTCACCTTGGCAGGGGTACAGAGGGTTTGGCTCCCCAGCAGCCGTTCACACCGGCGCGGCGGGGCTGTCAAGCCCTGCCAAATCACCACGGCAGGTTACCGCTCCGATGGAAGCAACTGCTCCGGGGACAAAGAAATACCAAAGCAGGCCTAGAAATGGGGAGGTTTGGATTTCCAAGGGTCTTTAATTCTGCTTTCCAAGTCTGTAAACATGCGGTGATTAACAGTCTGGAAGCATTCATTGTTTTCCTCCTGTCTTAACAGCGATCTTGGGGAAGGAGGAGGATGGGTTAAATCCCTCGGAGCTCTTCTTTTGTTGAGATAACAGGAGAAATTGCTTGCCAGCATGCATTTGAAGCAAACGTTGTGCTTTGGCTCCTCTGGCGAGCTCTGCTCTCAGCGCTTGCAGGACTCTGTGCATCTGCCCTTGTGCAAAACTGCTTTGAATGCTGCAAAGCGCCTCTTGCAAATGAGCTGAATAGATACATCGGGGAGAAGGAAAAATGTGCTCAAATGTGGCTGTTAAATAAGAAATCTGCAAGGCCCGTTTTGCATCACAATTTTGCAGGGCTGCCTACACATTGCACAGGTGCAAATGACTTCTCCAGGGACAAAGCACTGTGAAACTCGACTTCTTTTCCAGCAAAAGACAAGTGGGGAAATAAAACTCCTGGACCAAACCCTGCCCTCATTAACACCACTGAATCCTTCTGACTGAAGGCAAAACGTTCTCCAGATGGAGTGAGACAAAGCTTTACTATCTCATTCTCCCGGTTTGACCAGCAGGAACTGAAGTTCGGTCTCCTCCACGGTGACGGAGACATATTAACTTCCCTGGAGTTGTGAAGGAGCGATTTCCTCCACCATGTTGTTTCCATTCAGTGCTTTCTACATCCCATTTAACAGCTCCAAATGGGGCTCATGGTTTACGTATTCCCTTCATCTCTCCCTTGGCTAGTGCGCACGCTGCTCACTAAGAGATGGACCGTGCGGTCCTGCTGCGTCCCAGTCCCCTCCCTGGAGCTGGAGCTGGGGATGGAGTCGATTTTCCAATATCAGGAGTGTCACTGACATCCTGCAGCTCTGGAGCATCCTCGACTCCTGTATGGTGCAGCAAATCCCAGGGCACAGCTCAATCATGGTTGAGGCTTTCTCACTGGTCTGAGGGTACAACAGAGAATGCATTGCAAATAAATCCCTCTATGCACTTCTTTTTTGCATGGACTGCAAAAAGAGGCCATGAAGAATCATGTACCATATCATGCCAATAGGCATTTTTTTCTTCGTTATCAATCAAAAAGTAAAAGGAAAATGTTCTAAGAGTAGCCAAATGTAAAGAACAGTACTTTACAAAGCCTCACCACTGCCAGTATTGTGTTTTTCGCTGGAAAAAAAACACTGTAAAGCAATTTGGATAAAGCAATGTTTATCTAGATGTTCAGAGGTCTTTCATAGCAGAGCAATCCCTTTGTGGCCTGGGTTTTTGACATGCACCCTGCTGGCCTTTACTTCATATACTGCAACCGCTGCGATATTATACTCAGATGCAGAAGAAATCAATAAATACATACTTAAGTTAAAATAATGTCCCCTGCCAACTAGCTGCTGATAAACATCACATTCTTCCCATTCTCTGTCCTTAATATTTTATACGGTTTCAGGACTTTACCGTATGTTTATTGAGCTACAAACTTGTCAGTTTTCTTCATTTTCTAGAGTAAATGTATAGAGTTGTTATAATTCGGTGCAAGTTTATTTATTACAGAAATATGAGTTTCTTACATCATTGCAAAAGAAAATTGTAGAAGAGCAAGACAAAGAAGATACATTATATGTTTCATGCAACTTTCACTTTCATTTCAGCTATTTTTCCTTCAGGACTTTCCATTCTTTCAACACTTTTCTTCAAATTATTCACTTATCCCCCTCTAATGTCACTCTGCAGTGATGATGAGTTGGGCAATATATAATATAATGCACGCACATAGCATTAATGGGTTAAAACCTGACTATAATACAAGTATTATTCTACCAGCCTGATGAACTCATTTACAGCTATGGTACAGGTGATAAAATTACAGAGCTGTAAATCCCTTTGGTCTTCTAGAGTCCTTTAGCTGATGTCATTTTTTCACCAGTAATAATATGTAATTTCTTTCTAGAGAGCTGGGCAGTGCAGGGAAGGTAGATAGATATGATTGTTAAGTGCAGTGTGTGCAAGAAGGGGAAAGGATGCTGAAGTCAAATATACACAAATATTAATAGCTTTCCTGATCTGAACTCATGTTTCTCATGCTCTTTGGATTACAGTAGGGTTACCCTTCTGGTGTCTGCACCCCAGGGATTCACATCTGTGTAAATGTGGTAATAGAAAAAGGCCCTCATGATGAATTCATGAATTGTTCTCATTGACACTAGTTGATACTTTTACTTGGACAAGTCTCCTTTGCAGGTGCACTGACCACACACTAATTTAAAGGATTATTTTCATAACTTTCTGTGCAGTCTGCAAGGCTTTCTGTGAAAAGCATAATTGTTTCAACCAGCTGCTTGGAGTTGTTTTTATTAATTTCTTTAAATCCAACAATGCTGGATCGGCATATTTGAGACTCTCCTCCAAACTGCATATGAACATAAATAAAATTAGAGCATGTGGTTCTTGTGCGGGAGAGGACTTTGTTTTCAAGTACAGCATTTCTGTGAGGAGGAAAATCGCTTCTAAAATGTACTTTTTCTCCCAGCCCCTTGCTATTTTTATCCTCATCCCCACAACAAATCTTTAATGTGCAGTATGTCTGCATGGCACCTGTTGGGATTAGCTGAGACCCAGGCAGACACATTACAAGCCCATGCATTTGCACTGCCTGATACATCTAATCCCAAATTTATGCTGTATGAAGCCCCAGCCATAAAGAGTTCTTCAAGTGGTGTTATTGCCCCTTCTTGGGTGAAAGCCAGGTCTCTTACCATGAGACTGGCCATAATATCTGAAAAAGCCTTATGGGCTCAGTCCTAGCTTTATATAGCAAGCCAGGGTCCTAAAAAAGAGTCCATGGCACAATTATTTGGATCCTACCTTGGTGCCTCCCTCCTCCCTTGCTTGGAGGAAATGCTCAAAGTGTGGAAACTGCCTTGGGCAAGCAAAGCAAAACCACACTGGGAGTATTACACGAGAGAGACAGGGATCAAGGATGAGGATGTCTATAGGGTCCACTCACCCCTTGGCCTCCATCCCCCTCCCCTTAGCTCAACTCTCCCTGACACCTTGGGGACCAGGTGGCTTGACCTTCCCACCAAAACCCTATGCTCTGCCTGCAGCAGCAGAGCAAGATTTGCACAGGGAAGAGGAATCCCATCCTCCCTCCTCTCCCAAGCCTCGGGCAGAGAAGCTGAGGTCTCCGCGGCAGGCTGGGTGTCTGTGCACTGCCTGCCCATCCCAGGCCCCCTCCCATCTCCATTCCCACACCCCATCTGGCTGGGAGACCACAGCCAAACCCTTCCCTTGTCTCACCCTTTCCTCCTGGCATCCCACGTGCCCAGCCATGTGGCTGGAATACGATGCAGTAAATCCTGAGCAGATAGCACCCAAGATTTCAAGCTTTCAAACATCCCTGTAACTGTCAGCCTCCTTTTACTGCCACAGGTTCATGGATAGCCACTTTGCTCCTATGGGGAAGATGGTTTTGTTGAGCAAACCCTGTGCCTTCCCTCTGATCAACACTGTCTGGGTCCTGCAAGTCAGAAGAAAACAACTGCAAGTATTTAAAAATCAGGCAACAAGCCTTGCAAAACCAAGAGGCTGTCCCAGAAATGATTGACTATTAATATGCATGTAAAAGTAGGGTTTCCTAATTTTCTTTATTTGGACTCACAGCAGTGGGACATATTTTTTACTTCTTCTCTGGACCCATTTAAGATTAAAAAAAAAAAAATTGTTTCAGAAAAAGATATGCTGGGTCTTAAAAAAATACAACAAATATTTTGGGTATTTCCAGGGAAATAGCAATACATCTGTTCAAAAAATGGAATTGCCATTTCTGGACATATTTTGACATGTTCAAGCTTGTTTCAACTCCAAAGCAGAACAAAACTCCAATTGTTTAAATTCCACGGTATTTCCTTCCAAGAAGAAAAACACCTCTTTTTCAGACAGTGAAATTATTGTTTTGATAATATTCACATGTAATTAAATAAAGCATGCACTAGTGTAGCACAAAATTTAAACTGGCATAAAATAGCTAATGGTCAAATGAGAGAGAAACTCTCTCCTGGAGGGGTTTCATCCTATCCTGAAGCAGCAATCAGGAAGGCAACTCAAAGGTTGCTTTACCTCTTGTTTGAGTAGAGGATGAGCTTCTGGAGAAGCTTGAGCCAACCCATGTCCATGCTGCCACAGTCCCATCTTCCTCCCTGGTCCTCAGAGATGCTATTTCCTCCCCTGACCTGTACGGAAAACCCTCCCCACCCTGGCGTGCAGCCATGCCTCCATCAGTCCCGGGCACTGATGGGGGAGCGAGGACGTGGCAGACAATCATTTTGGGATTTGGGTCCATCGTGCTAGCAGGGCTAAATTTGATTTTTCTGCAGCACTGGTCTGATGCAAAAAGCTCTCGTGGGGACCCACAGCCCAGGATTTGGTGTACGTCTGTCCAGGCCATATGACTGCTGTCTCTGATGCCATCCCCAGGGCAGAGATGGGGCTGGACAGAGGTCCCAGCTTCCATCCTTTCGGCCCGGGGCTCTTCGTTTGAATCGGCATTTCTTCGGGTCACGAACAGCAAAGCCTTAGCAGAAGCCTTTGCCACGTTCCCACTTCCCAGGGCTAGCAGTGAATTGCTCTCTGAGGACCCCAGGTCGCAGGCTGTCCCAGAGCAGGCAAAGGTTTTCTTTGGCAAGAAACAAAAAAGCTTGCCGCCCGGGGCGCCGTGCAACTCGATATGGCCAAGGGCTGCATTGTCCTGCAGTGCAGCTGAGGGGCGGCTTTTCTGTCTGAACAGGTTTATAAATCAAATACTGCTTCATTCATGTTTACTCTCACTGTAGCTTGCTTGTTAGTGAAAATCATACTCAGCTCCAAAGTTTGCTCATAAACTTCCCAGAAAAGCTAGGTACTGCGTTGCAAAAAACAACGTTTGTTTTCCTACCGAATAGCGCAGAGATAAAGCAGGATTGATTCGGTAATCAGAGCATGCCAAACGCCTCCAGGACAGAAAGAACTCTATAACACAGCTTTCTGGTAACGCCGTTATGGGTCTGATTTAGGAAGTGACAGGATGCTGCTCTTCTTTCCACAGGGCCATCTTGGTACAAAATACATTCCCAGCTGAGTCCTCCAAAGGATCCTCACTGAAGAGCCTCTTGCATCTTGACAGAGCCTCTGCTAACGCAAGCGTGGTCCTGCTCGGGGCTGGGAGTCCACCCGGAGCGTGCAGGATCTGGCCCTTGGCAGTGGTCCCTGCACACACATCTGTGACTGCTCCTGCGTAAAGCTGCTCACTTGCACAAGGACCGTTCCCATGGCTGTTCAGTTTTGTGTCTTACCTGAAGATTAGCATTCAAATCTATTTTTGAACATAAGACCATGCTTTCCTTGCCCATTAAGAATTCACTAATGGTTAACGTTTCACATGCCACCTTACTGTTACTATATTTCCTAAATAAAAACAACTTTGCCATCTTGCCCTGCCTGGCATTACTAATAAATAAGAACGGTTAATGAGTGCTTTCCTGATAAGAGAGAGCCCTTGTTAAACAGCCACTGAAAACACTCCTCACTGGACCACAGCTGCATCTGCTACAGCGCAGGCTTCTTTTCATCTGTGATCCAAACCCCGCAGTCCTCAGCGAGGCTGGATCGCTCTGCAGTTGGGCGGCACTTTGCCGGGTTAAGAACCGATTTGCCCACGTGTTTGTCAAAGGCTGATCCTCAGCAGGTAGCATTTGTTACAGACTGGCCATGGCAGGTGGTTTCAGCCCAGAAACACATTTTTGCCCAGATTCCAGTTAAGTGTTTATAAGCTATTAGTTACATAAAACTCAAATCAGTGATGTTGGCAAGTTTTCTGTACTTTCTCTGTGTGCTAACAACTCAGCTTAACTTTTGTTTGTTGTTGGGGGACTTTCAAGTGTGTGTCGAATATTAACAATTTAATTTGCAAGGAAATTAGTAGTTGGAAAACTATAATCCCTTACGAGCATGCACGCACACACACGTGTGCACACACACCGTCTATTAAAATTACCTGTGTTATTAAGTTTGTAATAAATCCTCAATGTGGAATGGCACGTGCTGAATCACTGAGGTATTTGACAAATATCAGTTTAAGGGATTATTCTGGGGCCCCAAATTCCATTTTTAAAAACAAGGCCCTATTGAACCTAATCAATGGGTGTTCTGTGATTTATTTTTTTTTTAAGAGCTTTTGGGCAACTTTAAAGGCTCTTATGTAGTATTTTTAGCTATAGCTGTGAAGTGCTACAGGAGAGCATGAAAACATACCTACGCAGGACTGCCGGCTGTCAGGGGAGTTCAGCTCCAGGTTTATGCAGGGAAGACCTGGGGCCGGATCTGGTGGTACCACCAAAGCATCTCAGGACAGTGGCGATGCTTTGGCAGGCGAGAGCAGAGCCCCGAGGGTATAATGCAGCCACTCAAGGCCAGCCCACAGACTCCAGCCTGCACCAGCTGTGAGTCTGGCAGGAGCAGGTTCAGCTCTTGTGCTGAGGAAGGCCAAGAATCTCCTTTTGTTTGTTTATTTTTAAGCAAAGTTTTCTGTGCTATGTGTAAAGCAGGTGGAGGAGGGACTGGTGGATTTTATTTTTTTTTCCCCAGGATAAGCTATGATATCAATTTCCTTTTGTAAATTTTTTTTTCCTGGTGTTTTTTGAATGAGGAATGGGGCCATCCCACCAGGATGAAGAGATTTGGCCAGCATGCCAAAACTGCAATTACAGCTAAATGAAAAAAATAAGAAAGAAATGTATTTTATTCATTTCAGCTGTTATGTCTTAATGCAAAGAAATCACTTTGCACAGCTCTGTAACTGACACCAATTTCTGATCTCCAATACTATTAACTTCTAAATCTCCGTTATAAAGAATATTGGCAGCATACCAGAGTCTAATGCAGCTAAATGGACTTAGTCTGAGCTGGTGTTTTGTTTTCTTTTTTCTGAAATGCTGAAAAAAAATCGTTAAAACTATTTTGTTAATTGCTGATAACATTTTGGTTAGTTGGATTTCCTCTTTTGGCTGCAATAGACACATTCCTGGAGCATGACATGACTTTGCCTGTAGGACAAACAAAAAAAATAAAAAGAGAGAGACCATTTTTTGAAATGACAAAATGTATTGTTATAGGATTAGAGACAGGATAGCTCCAGGATTATGCTGTATTGCTAACTCAATTTAAGAGCCCTATGAACTGAAAATAAATATTGAATAGCTGCAGGGAAAGGGCAACTTTAAGGAGTAATACCTATGTGAAAATGGGATTGTTTTATCTCAGCTGGACTGCAACAGATTTCTGATAATTCAGAGACCCACTCACACAAGCTAGAAAACCTTAAGACATTTATTTCCCCCTACCACTTCCCCCCAATGGCACTGGAAAACCAACCCAAGTCTCAGGTGTGCAGAAACAAATATGAACTCACAACAACCTTGGCAGAAATGTTTCTACGAGTCAGTGACGGGCTTTGATCAAGGCTGCTCCCTTGACATCAAGACATCGTCAGTCCAAGGGAACCTGCAAAGCTGTCTTCTGCTCGACTTTAGTGAAGCTCTAAACCAATGTTAGCATTGCTTCTCTGCTGCAAGATTTAATTGGGAGCTTCAACAGATAATAGTGAGTTGTGCCAAGTGGGCCAGTGGAAGCAATTATCAGGTTTAGACATTCTGGCATCCTGGACAGAATTTCTTAGGCACAGGAAATGAATTATAGCAGAATATCTTTAGACCCAAAAATTATTGGCAGCGAGGAAGGGAAGAACAATGCAGCCTTGGTTACATGCTGATGAGCTTTGGCTGATTTGCCATGTTACCATTCTAGTCTGTGTGTGGCTATTTAATTTTTGTTCCTCAGGAGAGCTGAAGTTCTAACACCATCGAAGTCAGATCTTGGAGACCTTTTTTCATTTTGTGTCCAACAAACAGTTGGGTCCACAGAGGACTGAACAAAGGGAGAATATCAAGAAAATATGGTTTGTTCTTACTGGAGCATAAGATCCTCTGTGAATAAGAGCTTCTTGTGATATTAAAATGGGTTATAAAATCCCCTTCTGCTGCTGAACTTGCAGCCTAGCTGTACCCGTGTCCCAGTATCTTTTAATGAATTCAGTGCTCATGAAACACTTTTGACTTTGAAACCATAGAGACCAAGGCCTGGATTAATCTCACCTAATTTTAGACATTTGCATGAGATCCATCTGCAAGGAGTGCAGACACCTAAAACTTCCTCAGTAATTCCTGCAGACAGACTGGCACACCCCTGCCTTTCCTGGGCTGGATCGCCCTCTGACAGAGCTTCCATTGAGCAGTCAAGTATCCTGCAAGGCTTATTACTTAGGTATCAAACCCAAGAACCTCAAATGGGTGCAGTAAACGTAAGTCTGGGCCATCCACAGGAGCAGACGGACAGAGGAACGCGTGTGCCGGGGGACCTGCCGGCCAAGCATCTTCACCATGGCAGTCGAGGCTGCCAGCAGGGGTGGCAAAGTTGGTCTAACACCGCAGATCCCTTGACATGCTGAGGAAGGAGATAAGATTGCATCACTCATTTGCCAGATGTCACAAATGGATCTCAGATGGTAATTTTCCACTGCAAGTACTGGCATCTTGAGCAAAACATGATCCAAAAGAAAAGGCTCTGTATGCTGTGATCAGTCCCCTAAGCCTGATGTCTTACCAGCTGTGACACCATTAGCTGCACATCTGTCTCCGAACTGGAGGTGGTTTTCTAGCCTAACTCTTATCCCATGGCCACTCCGAATAAGCTCTGAATAAAAGACACTTGTTAAAGTTCCACTGTAGCAGAGGTTGTATCAAGGGTTTAGGGATGGC
>NW_010122137.1:0-200 GCF_000699245.1 Pterocles gutturalis | reverse complement strand
AGGGGCATCCAAAAGCCTCTATCACTGAATACAAAGATATATGGCCTATTCTCTTCTTATGGCTCATGTGATACTCTTGATAAGATGAATGTAAGTTTCTGGCAGCCATACAGTGAAATCTATACCCAAGGAATGCATATAAGTCAACTTCTACTTAAGCCTTAAATGATGGGTATACGTATAATAGTAGCCAGTGAAGC
>NW_010122136.1:2088-2345 GCF_000699245.1 Pterocles gutturalis | reverse complement strand
CGCGATGCCACAACCTCATCCAAGAGTTTTTAGGTGATTTTTTTTTCCCCTTTTCGGAAATCTCCCCTCCACTGAGGCGTCCCTTCGAAACCCGCCCCAGCGCCGAGCCTAGCTTTTGTGAGAGGCGAACGCGTCCTGTGTGGAAGAGGTCTCGTATCTTAACGAACACCACCATAATTAACGCGGAGGCTGTGGCTAGGGCGGGGAGGGATGGACTTCTGGGGGGGGGGGTTTTTTTGCTTTGCACCAAGAGGCTG
>NW_010122136.1:0-2002 GCF_000699245.1 Pterocles gutturalis | reverse complement strand
ATCAGAGTCTAGGCAAGAGAATAAAACATTCAATTCAAAAACTAGCCAGTAGGATTATTCGTAATTAATACAGCCCCCCTAATGAGTCAGCAGAAGCCAATGGGTTTCGTTGTTGCTCCGAATAATTTGATTAAACGCGGATGTGTGTCTTTAAGAGGGCGGAAAAAAATACATGAAACAAACATTTCCACGTTCATTTTTCAACATGGCAGTTACTCCGCGGCGGAAATATAATTCTTGGCCCAGGGCAGGGACAGTAACAGTGCTGATGAAATTTGCTGAGATGCTTTTAATTCAGCCGTAACCCTGCAGTTCCTGGCGATAACATGAGGTTGTTCATTCCAAGCTGTGTTTACTCATAATCCGTGCCCATTACAACAGATTGAATAGCCTAATTTTAAACGCTCTCTGACAGAAAGTGACATTAGTACGAGCCCCGTTTCCTAAAGCATCTTTCAAAGGAGAGTTTTGTTGTTGGGAGACTATTTGTCTCATTTCCGGGGGCAGATTACGATACCTATAAACCAATAGTGACTTAAAACATCGCTCCACAATAGTTTGTATTGTTCACAGTCTCAGCTGGACTTTCACATTCAGATGTTGATTGCCTCCAATTTTTCCCCCCCCTCTCAGCTTCCTTAACCTCTTCAGCCCAGCTAATCCACAAACACACCTGGTAGAATTACAGGTCACTCGCTGGATGCTTTGGGAGGTCATTTCAGAAACATGTATTTCCTGAAAGCCAACCTTCTCCAGGAAAAGGAGAAGTGCGAATAGAGTTAAAAAAGGAGGGAACACCAGCAAACAAGCACAAAGCACGTTAAATACAGAGAGGTTTTCAAAAGAGCAGATTTTCGCCAACATAGGTCAGAACGAAAACGCACCGTGAAAAATTAATACCCGGGACACGCGAAATCCACGGGCCTTACTTTAAGAAGTTGTAGCCAGACAGTCTTTTGTTTGAATCCATGACACAGAGACAACAACAACAACAAAAAAAATCTCCAGGCTTAGTTATATTTACATTTTGTAGTACCGGCTACGGACTGATTTATTTTTTCCTCTGTTTTTGCTTCTTTCCGCTTTTTCAAGTTATTGTTTGAGTCTAAACCAAACTGTCGAAAGCCCGACCTCAGACAGCGAAAATATTTCTTCGTTGATCCCGTAAGGAATGAAATGTGCCCGTTTGCCTGTCTGGGTCGTGTTCGAGCAGTTACAGTGACAGCCAAACAATCTGCGCTGCAATCTCCACTTCAGTCACATTCAGGCGTCCTCTCCGCTCCTCCCCCTACCCCCAGAAAACCCCGAATTACAATAATCTGTTACCCCCCAGATCTGCTGGGTAAATGCCCTGCCCGGACACATTTCTCAGCAGTTTCCCTTCACAATTTCCCCCCCCCGGGAACACAGAATCCCAGCCACTGCATTTTGCGCCAGCAACAAAGTCACGCTTTGCGATACCCGTGTATTTCATCCGCCTTTTATTTGGTTTTGTTTTATTTATTTTTCGAATTCCCCGTACCCCCAGCACCTCCCCAGCACCAAACACTTCGCTTTCCTCCTCCCGCCGAAAACTCGGCCGGCAACCCCAGACACCCTTGAGTACAGGTGCGGGGGCAGTTACCCTCTTAAGCTTAAAAACCTCCTTCTCCTCGTGTATTAAACCACTTACAAATATTTCTCGTGCTCAGCAGCGTCACCAAAACCAACCTTTAACTAATAGCTCCCAATCCAAACAGTTTGGGCGACCCCTTTTTTGGCCTCCCGGGGTAGCGGGAGCCTGGCCGTGGGGGGACACGGACAGGTCCTCCCCATCCAGCCACCACTGTGATGATT
The DNA here is from genome assembly GCF_000699245.1 of Pterocles gutturalis. NCBI lineage: Eukaryota > Metazoa > Chordata > Aves > Pterocliformes > Pteroclidae > Pterocles > Pterocles gutturalis. The sequence goes on along the minus strand of NW_010122136.1, from coordinate 166 downwards.
ATCTTACAGTTTGACACACACCGAAGTACAAGCGGAGGGGAAGGGGAGGGGGCAGAGCCGGCCCTGCAGGAATATCTTCTTAAGGGGGGGGCGTGTGGGATATGAGTCGCGATGTTCCCGTAGGTAAAGTAGGCCGGATTTTTTTTTTCTTTTTCTTTTTTTTTTT
>NW_010122135.1:0-13739 GCF_000699245.1 Pterocles gutturalis | reverse complement strand
TATATATACATATATATAAAGAGTATATTTTCCTCACTAGCAAACAAAAGCCATAAAGGAAACAAACCGTGGGATACACTTTTTTTTTTTTTTCCCAAGGAAAACAAGTTAACTGTTGATAGACAAACATTAAGATCAAAATGGATTACTTAAAACAAAGTTTCTTATCAGCCCCTGTAACTTCATTCATTCTGCTTAGCACATAAACTGATGCCTTGTGAAATGAATATACAGGAACTCAGCAAAACTACAGTAAGCCAAATGAATTCAAGCATGATAAATGCCCATGTGGGTGTTCCCATTTAGAAACAGAATAGTCTTGAATCCTTGTGCTTTAACATATAGAATCTAAATTCTATTTTTTCCAAATAGTGACATCCACAGGGTCTGTTTTCATGACTCACATTTTCTTCATCCTTTTATTTATTCCATTTCATCTTTCCCTTAGACTTGGAATCTTTCCCTCTAAAACCTTGACTTAAGGCAGTGTAACAATTAGCAATGAGTGTTCAATGAAAGCTGAAGACTTTCAGGAAGAACTCATTCTGAAGCACAAACATGGTTTTCAACAAACACAAGTACCCACATTCACAGTACGTATTAGCAATATAAATGTAACTTCAAAATCAGGTAAGAAAAGATCAATCTATATAAAAAGTTCATAACTTTTACTTAGATAAGCAACGATATAAATGTATATAAAGCACAAAGACTGTGTTCCTCAACACTTCACACTTTTCATTTATATAACATGTTCAAGATATCAGATTGAAATACAGCAAAAACCTACCTTGAAGATGGCAACACGCTTGTAGGCTTGAAGTTTGTCATAAACGGATTAGTCGACTCATAATCAAAACTCTCCCGATGAGTTTCACCAAATGCACTAGGTGATTTCAAGTCAGTACAACTGTCTGATCCCCCATTGCTAAGTTTATCTGACCTCCTGCTATCTTTTTTTCCAGTCACTCTCTCAAAAAGACTAACTTTCTCTTTTTTCTCTTTTTTAATTTCTTTCCTGATTTCGACAGGTTTGGAAAACAGACTTATGTTTTGATCCCACGTTGCCGGGCTTTCTTCAAATGGATTCTTCTGTCTTGGCAGTGTGGCAAATTTTTGGGGTAACGAAGCACTCACATTGGTAAATGGGTCATTTTGTGCTTCAAGTGCAGTTTCATCAACCGTGCTGTCAAGCTGGTTCACTTTAGAAGTATCAACACTTAATGTCCTTCTATGTGGAGATTTCAGACTCCCTGCAAACAATCTGTCATTAGTACATTATCAATGAGACACTATATCAGCTTATGACATGCAGAGAACCCAAATTTAGCTTAGGTCTAGAAGCTTTGCAACTGATTATCAGTTCAAAACACCGCTGAGTAACTGAGTAACTAAGTTATTTAAAAAATAAATTAACAGCTGTGGCCTTAACTTTGTGGTTCAGAAATGTTTATGGTTAGACACTAGAGCAAATTTTTGTTGTGTGAAAACTTAAGTTCTACAAAGAAGACAGCTATGAATAGTGTGTCATTCCAGAAAGCAACAGTAGTCTATTGCTGCATAATAACTTTGAAGGATGCTAAGTATTTTCAGTTCTTTGTACAAATCAAGTTTAAAACTTTGGTGATAGTTTTCAACTTTTTAAACAGATTTTTATTTTCACAAGGCACTATTTTGCCTAGAGTTCCCTCTAGAATGCAATGCTTCCCTATGACACACTCGCAAATGAGGACATAAGAAAAATGCTAAATTACCACAAATTATGACCAATATAAGTTACTTCTTATGCTTGGAAACAGCAGTTATGAGTTACCACCAAATAATGGAAGTGAAAAAAAAAAGGACAGCAATAATTGTTAACTTTTTGGCCTTGTAATTGCCTCATAAACTAAAGAAACAAACTTTTGATTGCCCTAATAGCAATGAACTGTAATTATAGTAGCCATGAGTTTTACTTACCACCTTCATCAACTGAACTAAACGATTCTAGCTGACGCCTGAAAAGATGAGAGTAGCCAACTGTGCTGGATTTCAATTTTTCTGAGGAGACATGTCCCGTTAAATCTGACATCGAATGAGCCGAGGATAGCCGCTGAGGTCCCAAAAGGAAAGGTTTTTTTGGTTTTGCTTTCATTTGAACTTCACCACTACATACCTCTACATTTGCATCGGGTATGTGAGTACTTGGGATGATTGCAGAGGATGTATCCGAAAATGTGCCATCGTTTTTTCGACCCTTCATTTTATCTTTTAGTTTAGCAAAAGGGGATTTGGTTTTGTCCTTCATTGACAAATCAAACATACTTGCTGTCATGTTATTCCTCATAAACTGAATATTGACCTTTATTTCTCCCCTGTCTTTAGTTCTCTTCCCTTGTCTGGACTCTAGTTGAAACCACCTTAAAGGAGAAAAAGAGCAAGTTAAGTTGTGTTTTCTGGAGGCTAGTCATCAAACTCTGGTTAGCTGGTTAATGTATCTGGCTAGTACAATTTAAAATATGAAAAGCAGATTCCATATCAAAAATTAAAACATTCCTTTACTGAAAAACTTTTCAACTTTTTTTTTTTTTTTTTAAGAGAAAACTTAATAACTAAGCAAGCACAAAGCTTTCTGTAGTGTTCACCTGTTTTGAGGACCAAAATCAACTCTGTGGAAGCTTTCCAAATTTCATCAAAGCTAATGGGTTGACATGCTTATGAAGGAGTATTTGTATCTAATGCCAATTATAAATACATTCTAATTTGCTATTTAAAAGAACACTTGATATTTTTCAAGTGGCCTTTATTTAGCAGTGATATATATTACCTGAATGTAAATTATACGACAAACATTTCATCTTTTCACCTTTTCTCCTTTGATTTTGCTCAGGATTATATGCCAGCAAACATTTTTCCCCTCTGTCCCTTCCTTCTAACCACTGGTTAAAATTTATGTCAACTGCATTAGCACTAGCAAAGAAATACCTGAGATCCCTGAAATAGTCAACTATAATTTCAGTTCTGCAACTGCAACCCCTGCTAACGTTGATGGTAACTCCACGAGCACTGGTGGCAAAACAGCGAGCACGTAGGTGTATCTAACAGCCCTTCTTTTGCAGGTCACCAGTAGGATTAACTTCAGAAATATTTCCACAGGCTTTGAAACCATGGCATAAACCCCCACTCCTTGAAAAGGGATCAAAGGTATGACCATCTCTTTCAAAACACTGAGTGTGCTGCTTTGCCAGGTCCAATAAAGGCACTATAATTATCCAAGTGTCTTATTCATCCCCTATCATGCTCCATTGTCCCATAGAAGCATCTGCAGAATTATGGCTCAATCTTCCTTACACAGCTTCACCGAAATGCATGACTGACAGACAATCCCGTCTCCACATCTATCAACAGTCTCTTCCTATTCAAAAAGGGCACGAGGGCATCCTTCAGATCCGCCAGCTCCAAAGAAGTGCTCTAAACCCATTGTCAGGAAAAATTCATGCACGCACACTAACACAACAGCACATTATCACAGTGAAGTAACTTTTGAACTGAAGACTAAGAAGTGAAATTGCCTATCAGCACAGATGTATATATATTACTCAACACTGCCAAATACAGAAAATAAGGTCAGAAAAGGAGAAAAATAACCCTCAATTTCCTTTCTGATTTCATAAATATTTTTAAAGATGAGAGCCGAAATCAAATTTTCAGGCAGAGATACTATTTTTCTGAGTTTAGAAAATACTTCTAAAAGTGACTTGTCAATGAAATAATGAAAGGGTAAAGAGTATTATGACTTTTTTCTGTCGCTTTGTGATGCCATACTAAACCAGAACAATTAAGAAATATCAGCCCTTCTCTGTTCTGGCACTGGATGGCATGAATCCAGACTAGTAGATTCAGAAGTTCAAACTCGCAGAAGGACAATTAAACCCTTAGGAAGAAAGTTTTTCTTCTGTTGTGAGGCAACTTCATTTATGTATTATAAATGAAATGCAAAACCTGAAATATGTCATGTGTCTAAAGAAGATTAATCATTTTTTCCTTTTAGTTAATAACATTTCACTTCTTAGTAACTGATTCCAGAAACTCTTTAATTCATCTACAGAGTGGTTACAGAAAATGCACGCAACAGAACCAAGAGTAAATCTTTTTTGTGCTACACAATATTGCAAAGAGTGGAAGACAAGATAGCCTACTTTCTTAAAAACTCTTCTCTAAAAGGAAATAAATTCATATATAGTCTTAAAAAAATTGAAAACAACACATAGCCATAACGAGCAAGTCCTTGCTTATAAATCTCCATCAGACATATCTTGCCTGTGCAGAAAAAAAAAAAACAAACAAAAAAACACCCTGAAACTGAGAAAATCCTTACTCTGACTCCTTGGACACACACTAAACATAAATATAAATAACACTTATGAGTGTTTTAAGAGGCTTACTAGGCACAGAGGACCTAACTTCTCAATATTTAAATTTAATGGCTGAGCCTACACCGTAAGAAAACATACTCCCCTTCTTTTCCCTCCTCTCACGGGTCTTAAACTTTAATACTGATAATATTAATATTAATCTCTGATAAGATTGCTGAATCTTCCTATGTTTCCACTTATGATCAGCAAAACTAAACTGATGTATGAGATTGGCTAACTTGTTTTAGAACAATATCAAGACATAAATTCTTGAGTTTTTGCTGTGTGGAAGAAAGCCTCCTCTTTTAAAACTTAATTTAACTCATTTATTGACATGCTTATCATGAATCAACAACCACTCTGTGTCACTACCAGTACTCACCTGCCAACGGCGTATCTCTGCCTACTATTTTGACATTCACCAGGTCTGAAGGAGAGAATTCCAGCACACAACTAAGACATTGCCTTTGCAGCTGGGACATTTGTTTTCAAAGTAGACTTTGAAGAACTTGACACTACAAATAAGCTCAGATGGGAAAACAAAGCAACTCTCCTTACCCTAGGAAGACAACACAACCACATAAGGGACTGGACCTCATACCTGCTGGGGATTCCAACAGAATTTAATCATAAACTCTGTACTCCAGCAAAACTTCTCTGGACTTCAGTGGAATTTCCATTTGAATAATGATTGCTGGATCAAATCTCTGTCTAAAACACAGATATTTAATTTTCATAGGCATTTCAAGGAGGGTTCTTCATTACCTTGGAAAGTTTATCTCGTTTTTGTTATAATGAAGGTTCCATATGCTTCAGCTCATAACAAGACAATATGAGAAGCAGGCTCAAATCATTATTTCCTTCAAATTCAAAGGCAAATAATTACATTTTTAAACAGATGAGAACAAATGCAGCCAATGCAATGTGGAGCTACACGTGAATGAGCAACCCAGTCTGTAAATGTTTCTTATTACAATCTGTTTCTACAACACATGGGCGTGAGCAACAAATAGAAAAACCAGCGCTGTATATAATAGAAAAAAGAATTGGAAAATGAAGTCCACTGTTCTCAGATAACAACATTTGGGTCCTAAAATACTAAATTCCACTATACCACTGCCAATTTAAAAAATTGTAATGCATTATAAAAGCCAATAAAACTTGCTATTTTGGTTTTGTTTACAGTACTTTTAGCCACAATAAATGCTCCATTTGTCAGGCTGCCATGAGCTTATTCTATAGAAAGCCTGTACAAAGTAGGAAAATAGCCAATAACATACACGAACAAAACAGGGTGGCTTTTATGAGAGCAGATGCCCTTTTATTTAATAACTAAATATTACATCCAGTCTTGCAGACAGTCTTTATTTAAACAGACCTTGTACAAAGTCTGGCAAATTTTTCCAACTTCAAAGGAAGCCCTCTTGCCTCCTGAATCACATTCATACTTCTTGCTCTCACCTTCAAATGTTCTGTAGGACAATGTCCTCCATACACCCTCTAATTTCCACTTCCCCCCTATGGTTTCCATCAGAAAAACCCCTGCTTCTTTTCCTCATCTGTTTCTGAGTGCACTAATGGGCTTTGCCTGTCTTGCACAGGTTTCTGATCACTTTTATTTTGTAAGTATTATATAAATTGTCACTCTGTACGCTGACAATTTTTTTGAAGACTTAAAGAGCAGATCAACACTCAAGTCTGAAAAATCCTGCTGCCCAGTCAGCCCTGAAGAACTAAATAAACACGGCTACTTTCTAACCATGACAAAATTACTCAATTTTGGCCATACCTACAATGAGGGGTGGAAAAAGCAAACTCCCTTATTTTTATGAAAGACAGTAACCACCTTCTGCATACTATTGAAGTAAATTGCACAGTATTAGCAGTACTGAACCTTTTTGGAAAGAGGAAGAGTGAGGGAGAAAACTAAAATAAGGTACTATTAACAAGTGAGTTACAAAATTCTGCCCTGCCTATTCCAGCTAAATAGCTAGGGATCTACAAACATATCTTCAACACAATTTCTTCATCTGTTCTTTTCCCCTCCTTCCTCTGATTTCATTCTCTTCCCATGAACTTCGTTTTCAAACCCACTTTTGCTTACTCACACTATTCTCATCACATCCTTCATCCTGTGTTCAACAAATATTTTGAGATCAGTATCTTGTTTCTCTTCTCCTCATAGCAGGAAGCTGATGTTGTGGTGCCTTATCCTCGAAATCTGCCACTGAATTTGACAGTTCCGAGTCTTACCATCTCTTTTCTTTGAAGAAGCATCACTCAACCTACTCTTCTCACCCTGTAACAGTGAGCAGAATAGGCTGACAGTATGGGTAAGAAAAACCACTATGTAATTTTAATTACATTCTAATTGTACACTTAAAATTTCACAGCCTCCAAAACCACTGGGATACTTGTCTAGGAATTAGAAGTCTTCTAGACAGCACATTCAACCTGTGCATGACAGATGACCTTCCGACTCCATCTTTTTGCCAATGCTGAAGATAGAAAGTACTAAAGGTATTTTCCCACTCATTTTGCTGCTTCTCAAATACACCACTCTGCCTTCAGTAAATATCTATTGAGCTGATCTAATCTTGTTCTGCTGAAATCATTAGATTGCACCCAAAGATTTTTGCAAAATCTTGGTTTCAATTCACAAATTACTGAAGGAATTCTGCAAAACGCAACACAATCACAGCATTCACAAGGCTTCTAACCTTGATTTTACAGGTAAAACCAGCAGCCTGATCTGCTGAGCAGCTCTAACCTGCTACACAGTGACAAGGAGAATTTTCTATACCAGCAGGTACTTCTAAAACTACCCCTCCCTAAAAAAAAGACCATCAAAATAACAATGATAGAACATGCCCATCAGCTGTCATGGGATAGAAGGACTTTTTCATCTTAGATTACTGTGTTCAAGTTAGATACACTGAAGAAACATGTTTCACTAAATTCCAACAACATACGTGTCCACAGCTAATGGAGAAAAAACAACACTCAAAGCCCAGAATTGCCTAACATTTTCATTACCAATAAATGCACGTTGGAAAATGCAGAAGCATGTTTTGTGACAAATCACTCAGATACCATACCAAAAAACTGTCCCAAAGTCAGTAAGTAGGAAAATTAAGGCAAGGGGCTGAGCATAGACCACATTGTGTATGAGGGGAAATGAAGAAGAAAACGGATTATTTATTAAAATAAGTGATGACATTCACAAAGATGAATACTATTACTTTCTGGAAGTCAATTGAAATGAGATGTACAAAGCAGAGTTTAAAAGAGTGACAATGTAACACTACAAAACATATGGGAACTGACACATCTCCCAACACCCTTACGAAGGGGTTAGCTAACATCCACTGGAATCAAAGGAATTAAACGGTCTTAGTTTAGTTATTATTTTGGCTAAAGACTATGTGTGAAAACTTTAATTTTAGAAACAAAATAACTGAAGGTATGAAAATTAAGGCCAGTTATTTCAGCCGAGTGTGTGTATAAGCATGTGCACACGTACAGAAAATGGAGAAGGATTTCAATCCAGATGGCACTCAGACTCTGACTCAGAATTATGACTTATTCAGAGGATGTGCTTGCATTTGTTGTCAAAATGTAAATGCTGGGAATATTACTAGATAATTTGAAAATATTGCTATAAAGCTACAACTGAGTGCAACTTTTTGTTTTCTCCCATAACTTTCTTCTTCCTCACTACTAAGTTTCCTTTATTTTTATTACATGTACTGATCGGTACCACGAAAGCAACAGCAGAAACCAATCCTCCAGGCTGCTCATTATTTCTGTGCCTTTGACAAATTTCTCAGTTACTACTCCTCCCACTTTTGACTAGAATTGAACAAGTTTTTTCTCATGCTTTAACCACAACACTTTGGTAATTTCAGTTACAGCCTGCCATTTCCACTACTATTTGTGTTTGTTTGCTGAGAAGCTGTTTTTGACTATTTTATATGATTGATGTAAGCAGAGAAGCATCTTATCTAAGGCCAAGATTCCTTCGCTGTATTATGCTCAAATAAGCATTTTTTACAACACTGATGCAATCGGTGGGGGGGGTGAGGGACACAGGGAGGAGGAGGTTGTTGAGGAATTAATAGAAACCAGGAAGAAGAGGAATTAAGTCACAAATAAAAACTCTCTCCTCCAACAAAATTTCTGTAAGAAATCATAACTCTACCATCACCTGCCCCCCTTGAATTCACAGCATTCCAGACAAGCGTTGCATCTTAAATCAGCTGAACATATAATAAAATTAGCTCTCCAGGAAAGCTAATAAAGCAATGGACAATAAATAGCGTGGAATTAGAGAACAACAAGGAGAAAGCAAATGCCGATGACATAAGTAACACCACGGTGAAAGCTAACGGAAATTTATTCTTTTATTGATGTGTTCATTTAGCACATAGGAGAAAAAAACACTACAGCACAGTAATTAAGAAAAACTACTGAAAAATACTTCAGTAAATTAAGAAACATCAGTAAATGAGTGTATTTTTTTATTCCATGATAATTCAAAAATTGGTTTTGATGTTAAGCATTGTCAGATCATCAGCAGTATCAAGGCAACTATGAATTATTGAAATTATTGAACTGAATTTAAATTATTACAAAAACGTATATATGCTTTAAAACAACACATTCATTGTTCACTATTTACATTTATACTGCAAGAGTAGAAGAGGTGTATTTTTTCTGCAACAGCAGAAAAAAATTGTCATGTATTTCTCAGGAAAAATTAAAAAAAAAACCCACAGGATTTTACTGCAAAAAAAAAAAAAACACCACATCAGAAATATAAGATCTGAAAACTTTTATGCTAAATGTACCTTCTATACTAGAGCAGTATCTCCCAAGCTTTCGAACTATTAAAAAAACTCCATAAAATCTCTCAGCATCTGGAGCCTAGTTTTTGACACTGGAGTAAAAAAGCAGAAGTAAAAAGAGCCTGTCCAGTTCCAACGACAGCAGAGATGCCAGGGACACAGATTTACAAAGTTAGCACAGAGAGATGGGCACTTTTGCACCAATACAGAAAGAAAATTAACCAGGATCCTGCAGATGCTTTGGCTGCAGTCTCTAGAAGAGACCTTGTAAGGGACCATCTGAGCCACACCTGGATCTAACCATTCCAGGAATTTTCACTTTTAAGAATTCAAGAAATCATCCGTTTCAGAAAGAAAGGACACTGTGATGGTGAGTACAAAATTTTCACTATCAAATTATAGTAAATATACTGCTTTTTCATTAAAACTTGTGCCAGAGCAAGTTTATTAGAACACAAGACATGTAAATCCTATCGTAAGGCCTCTTCCTGAAAACTTTACTGCAGAGGGTACTGTTCTTAAGATGTGACAAGTAACAAAAAAATCCATACAGAAAAAAAGGATTGTTTTTCCCTAACATAATGTTTCTGAAGCTGCAGTGAACTTTAAATTTATTTCTTCCAAATTATAAAATACTAAATAAAAAATATATATACTAAAAGCTGAATGTCACACACCTCACAGTCTTCCTAGGAATTCAAAATCAGCTGGTAGCCTTCACTTCTCATACCTCCTTGCTAAAAAAGCACTAGGGAATTGCTGACAGGGTTCAGCATTGTGCAGAATATTAAATATCTTTTTTGCAATACCCTGGTGACTCTTGAGTCTGTCTCTTACAGCACCATATGTACAGCTGTGTTGGAAAGAGGAAGCTATTAAATATATTAAAAAGTAGAAATATTACCAATAGACACTTCATCAAATAACTGGATCTCATTCATCCCCAAACAAAGCAAGAAATGTTAAGGTTACATCAACATGAGAAAATAACTCTGGATTTAATAACACCACAAGACTGTTGAACATATTTGAAATTAAAAACATTGCTTAATAAAACAGATTAGTGTTTCTGAAACAATGAATATAGCTTTCAACCATCAGAATGCTTTGGTAATAAAGACATTGGACTTGGTCTTGAAAGGCACTGGGTATCTCAGTTCCCACACCACAGTCACGGCTACAAGGTCTTCAAGTCCAAATATATTACGCTTAGTTTACTGCCAACACAGGACTAGGACTTTTGTATCAAAAAGGATTTATTAAAAGGAGAATAAGAAGGAGTGTTTTGTTTGAGATCGCATTTGCAAATATATTCTTGAAAGTTTGCCCTCCTCCCACATACACATACAAATATTGCGTCCACATCCCCAACTAATGCTTAAAGAAGTCAGCAACAACACACACACAGTCCATGAAGGCATACAAGTAGACAACCATGACCTCTTTTCAAAAACTTCTAAACACTTAAGGACTCTGAAATATTTTTTCAAAAATTACTTCCAAAAGGGACATTTTCTAGGTTTCTAAGCAGACACTGATAGGAAAAATGGAGTTTCAGTAGTTTCTAATTCATAAGAATTTAAATTGACATTAAGTGAGTATGTGCTGCCAAAAAATCTCGCTAACCGCCCATCCGCACTTTTACACGTATGTAAGACTTTTACAAGTACGGCTGTTCGGCTCTAGAAGCCTAACACCCATCAACTTTTCATAAGACTTGCAATCTTAAATGCTCAAGTAACTTCTGAAAAAAAGGACTTGGGCTGTTCGTAAAAATTTCCCTATAGGCCCCCATCTTCTGCAGTACAGCTCGCAGGCAGAGCGCAGCTTTCTCAGGGAGCGCTGGTAACTTCAGCAGTGGTCTAGGGAAGCACCACTGCACCTTTACATTGTGAGAGAGGAACTCTCTCACACTTCAGAGAAAGAAATGAAAAAATAAAGAACACTTACAAAGCCCTGCTAAGCACAACCTCATATAAAAATTCCAAGAGATATGAATGTTTATTTAACTATCACAAGGACTACGTTAATTACCCCACTTACAAATTTTTGCAATAATTTTGTAAGATTCCAGTAGTACTTTTGCTAAAATTGGTGCAAAAGCATTACAGTTCCCCAAAGGGAGAATAAGTTTTGTTACTCACAGTAATATATAATTATTGCATAATATAATATTGTGATTATTGAATAATATATGTATTTTCCTCCAGTTTCTGAATACATAATTCCACCTAGACTTACAAAGTTTTTACAGTTAGTAGTGTTTCTACTAGATTCATTCACCGTTTCTTCTGAAGAGCAGTTAGGTGTTTAAACTAAAGTGGTTGCCTATGACTTGCAACATAATTACAACTAGTGATTAAATAATATTTAAGATGAATGTCTAAAGAGCACTGAAAATTCTTGAATCGAGTGTAAACAGAAATTAAGATCCTAAGGCTACAGGCATTACCATGCATTGCATCTAGATAGCTGGTTTGTCCTTAAAAAGATAAGCAATTTTAAAGTGTAACACTTCAGACCACGAACCCACAAGAGATTCTGCACAGGCACATTCTTTCCTATTATACAGTTAGCAAACACATTGCTTTGATAAAATTTTAGTTTACAAAAAAAACCCAAAACACCAGGGTAAAGACAGCTTTGACCTGTCTTTGGTGCTCCGTCAACCTCAGCCACTGCACATAAGCTGGACCAGGTTTTGAGATGGTTTCTGCAGAAGCAGTTGTCTGATCAACAAGACCTGGCTGGTGTTGCTGAACTATTTTCCTCCTCCAGCTGCCCTCTTGGACTCTGCTGGAGGTTCACACCTCCCCAGCACAGTGACAAATGACGTTAGCCTCTTAGACACTTTGATGCAAAGTCCAGCATCTTACCATAGACCCACCATCACTCACAGCAGAAATACCAGATTTTAACAGCTGAGATTTGGACACGGGAGCCTTTCTACTCTACTGAACAGACACTGAAGGAGAAAAGGCACCTGAGGCAGGAATGTTTTAACCACTGCAGGAAGATTTATCAGTGCTCATACATCACTGCCTACATACAGCTAGCTTGGAGGCCTCCATGCTGTTCTTGGACCACTTCTGTGGTGCCTGCAGTATGCTTACACCTACAGTTTATCCCCATACACTTTGGAGGATAAATTACACTGGTACCAGACATCTTTGTGCAACCATGTCCTCACTAGAAATTATAAACATTTTTTACCAATTTGGTTGAAAAACCCAGAGATTTAGATACGTTTACAGTTCAGCCTAATAAATCGCTGTGATGATTAAATTTTTATCTTTTTTTTTTGCATTCTAGTGCCAGAATTTGCTGGCAAACATCAATTTTATTTGACAAGGTTAGGCAGGCAATGATGGAGGCTACAAACAGAGCAGAAATTTCTCTCCAGTCTTCTCTGTTGAGGCCTGCTGCCCAGAGCAGCCCGCAGGATTGCGGCCCAAGACTAATCAGGATCAGAAAAGCACTGCTGCTGTGGTAAGCCTTCATTAAGTCACAGTTCATTGATCACGAAAACATAAATACAAAATATTTAAAGATGCTCGGTTACAGCAATTCAAGGAAAACATTTTCAAAGAGCTTAACGCCACCAAGCTTCAAGGGAGCCTGAGTCTCATATATGGTCAAACTGAGGTAGGAGTTGAATGGGGATATGGCCTTGAGCAGAATGAAGAAAAATCTTTAGAAAAACAGACCGTAATGAGTTCATGTTGCACACAAGAATTTGTCAAAAAATGTTAATGTTATTGACAGTCCTTCCCTGAGCAGTGTGAACAATGTGATTACAGTAAACTTCCCTCTGGAAGAGGCCAGGCCACAGTGACATAACTGTACAGTTAGGGGCTTTGAACACATCACAGTAGAAACAAACAATTTCATTTCAAAGTACACTGACAGCAAAGGCTACTATTTCCCACCCTGCCCAAGCGCAAGCGTACAAGGAACACAAATTATAATGAAAAAAACCAACAGCCATCACTTACTCTGTCTTCCGTCTTTGCTTGTCCTCGAATATATCATTCAGACTTATGGCCACCTGTCCCAAAAACTTGTCCAGCCCCACCAGCGACCTGTGCATGACGATCAGGTACAGGATGTATTTTTCTGGATTCTCCTGCATGAGTAATCCAGGGAGCTCGAAGGAGGCCTCTTCTTTCCAGACGGGATCCAAGGTCTTCTCGGCCACCGAGGTGGAGTACTTCTCCTTGCCCAGCTGTATGATGGTGTAGGCATCGTTGCTGCCATTTTTACCTTTGGGCTTCAGACCTTTGGCTTGAAGGACCGTAACCTGCACGTGAGTTGGGAACCACTTCTGGGCTTGCTCTGACAGCATCATCTTTGAAGATTGCAGCAGCAGCAATAACAAATACAAAGTCTCTTAATTCTTCCAGTTCCTTCGTAAGGCCACTTACGGCGGAGACACCTGTCAGGGGCCCGGCGCGGCCCTTCCTCCAGCGCTCCTGCCCGCGGCCGGCACCCACCCGCC
>NW_010122134.1:0-1785 GCF_000699245.1 Pterocles gutturalis | reverse complement strand
CACTGGGGCCGTGGGGAAGCCGTGCTGGTTATATGTTTGTGGGGTGTGGAGCTGAGGGGAGCGTTGCCCCATGCCCTGGCTGGGTCGGACGGCGGTTTCTGCTGCGGTGCCTTTAGGTTCGTGCAGGTGTCGTTTTAAAGTCAGCCCGTGAACTGTAGATCAAACATTTAGTTCAAATACGATAAGTTGGTTTGTATTTGAAATAAGCGTATCTGTATGTGAAAGGCATTTGTATATATCGATCTTTATCGCAGCAAGTAGCCTGTGCTAGACTTCTATTTTTTTAAATTTACATTTATTCACAACCGACAGCCGTCCAAAGCACTAACAAAGTGGAGGAACCTGGAAAGGTTTAGCTGATTTTGCAGTGCCACTGCTTCATTCACTTGCAGTTAAAAACTGAATCAGAATATTTATGAATTTAAATATTATTATTTTTTGCAAGTCTTTGAAGCTGTCGTTTTGATTTATGTGGTCTCTATTTGATCTTGCTTGTAAAACCAGCCGTTTGTTGCTTTGAAATATTTCATTTTTATACAAACATTGTGTGTAACCTGCAGTGATTTCTCTCAGCTGCTAAACACAGTGCTGCTTTTAGAAGCCTGCTATTTCCCTCAAATAACTTCTAAGAAACATCGCTGTGGTTGGGAACTGCTGCTTTTGATAAATGATCGCACGCAGTCCAGTTAGGAAAGGTACGCGGGGGTCTTCATTCCCTGGGTTCAGAATAATGACTAAGGCAGTCGATTCTGCTTGTTGTTATTTGTAGAAAGCAATCAATATGTGTGCAGGAAGACTGAAGGAGAGCAGAGGAATTCTCTGGCTGATTTTAATTGTTGGGTTTTTGCAAGCGGAGAATGGAGTGCTGCCGTGCCGGTAGGAGTGAGATGAGGGGTAACCCCGTAACCGCACGGGTACCCCCGTGCTGGGCTGCTGAGGGGTTTCTGGGCATGGGGGTCTCAGTGCCTCCCCGCTGCTGTTTGCTGGTACTGCGGTTGCAGCTCTGCATCTGTAAAATGGGCTCTGACATCTTCAGAGACACTCATGACCAGCAGCCAGGGGGGAAAGAAGTCATTGCAAAGCTGTGGGTAGCTTAAGGGCAAAGTCAGCTTCGTGGCTTCCCCTGGCGCCAGTTTGGGGTCCTCTTAGCATGGAGGAGAAATGTCTTCAAAATAAGCAAATCAATCTGGAAAGAAATTTACAACAGGAACTCATTGGAACTATTTATTTAAAAAAAAAAAAAAGTATGCCCACTTCCTTTGGATGACTTTCTTTTTCATAGAAGTACAGCATTTTGAGTTATGGCGTTTAGAGTTGTACTTCCCTGGGTGCTGTCAGAGGTGCAGGACACAGCTTGGCTGCAGCCTGGGAGTGCTTAACGAGGGCATGGCGGGAGGATTGTCCCTGCACAGGGAGAGGGATGGGATTTGCCCCTGTGTCAAGTAAGTGGACAGTCTTCAGGGGTCTCCTCTGCTCATGCATTTCCAGAATCACAGAATCACGGACTGGTTTGGGTTGGAAGGGACCTTAAATATCATCTAGTTGCCCCCCCCTGCCACGGACACCTCCCACTAGCCCAGGTTGCTCAAAGCCTGGCCTTGAACCCCTCCAGGGCTGGGGCATCCCTGCGCAACATAAAAGTAAGGAGGGGGTCACGTTGGTACCCTCCTGGGGGGACCTTTCCACAGCTCAGCACACAGTGGGTTGGCCATGGCTGAGGATCAGGGTGCGGGGGGGTCAGCAGGGTGCAGGGGGGTCCAGCACTGCCCATGCTCTGCTCTGCTC
>NW_010122133.1:905-10456 GCF_000699245.1 Pterocles gutturalis | reverse complement strand
ACGGCCCGGGCAAGCAGCGAGGCTGGCGGGCTGGCAGATGTGCCCGCCCTGGCAGTGCCCTGGGAAGGGCTGGGGGTGCCACCTGGGTTTTACTCTTCGTTTATTTACAAACTTACTGCAAGTTACCTACCCGATTAATTCAGCAGCAGGAGAAATTAAACCCAAGAGGAGCCTCACACCTCTTGGGTTTTTCCCCACGCGGGTTTTTAATGGCAGAGAAAGCCCCTGGGAGAGCTCTTCCAAGAGAGGTTCCACAGCAGAACCCGCTGCCAAGGGAATGGCTCTGGCAGCACAGCTGTTTCGGATCACGGGGGCAGGCTGCTGTCCCTGCACAGCTGAGTCTTAAGAGCACAGAGGAGCCAGCAGCCCATCTGCAATTATCTCCCGTGTTCAGTTCTTCTGATGCATTTTTTTTACTATTGTTGCATTACGCAAGCACAGTTCACTTGCATCTTATATTACATAATTAACTTTTGTTACACTGGTAGCTCTGCCATTCTCTCCCTAAGGGTTATGTAAGCTTGGGGAGAAAGGCTCTGTTTTGGGATAGGCAGGTTGGTTTTTTTTCTAGTTAGTTTCTAGATGTTTCTTTTTTTCCCCTGACAATTTTTGTTTGTTTTGATTTGGTTTTGTTTACTGATCTTTGGTTTAAAATATACCTACTAAAAGTCATATTTATCTGCTTTACTGTGCATCTGTGATCTAATCCTGCAACAAGACCTGACTGCTCTTGCCCTTGCTCCAGACTGCTCACCCAGCACAAACAACAGGAGAAATACAAGGGTGTAAAGGAACGATACATTTCTCATCAAAAGGCTAGATCAAAAAATGTTCTTTGCATTGTAGAGCAGCATGATGAACATTGTGGTGGTCCTTTGTTCCTCAGTTAGTTCGCGCCACAGCCGGCCCTTAAAATTTTGTCTCCTCCCAAGGCAGGCCATACCTTATCTGCAGAGAGGTCCATTGCATCTGAGTAGCAAAACTGAGTGGAAGTGAATCTCTACGGAAGGCTGGAGTGAGAAACAGAAGACGTATGTTCATGGTAGGCTCAGCTTCTGAGACAACATACTATGTTAGTTGGAGTTTTCTGCTGGCTTCATGCCTGCAATTTAATTTCTGTAGTCTAGTGAGATAATCAGAATCATAGTCTGTCAGGAGAGAAGAGACTTTTCTGGCCAACAAGTGCTTTCTGTCAGGAAAAACTACCTGTGTGTAGTAGGACACCTAAGTGTATTGTCCGGTCTGTGAAGGATAGTGATAGCACTCCTGCCCTGCAGACTAGCTCAGCCAGTTGTGATCATGACATTTCAGTGAAGAAATCTGCACAATGACTATGAACTTCTTAAATATAAAGCATTAAATAGTTTTAAGATTATGAGTGGCATCTCCCTCCGGTATCGTTTCTTCTGCTCATCTTGCAGAGAACGTTTAAGCAAGATGTACTGTCTAGAGAACTAGGAATATACCTGGTCATCATTGCTTATGGAAGGAAGCAGGGGAACACTGCAAAACTGTTAAAGCATAAGCATTTTTCATTACGTGAAAAAAAGTAGTATCAAGCAAGTATCAATCAAAAATCAGGTTATTTAATTGTTTTTAATGCAACTATTCGGAAAAAAAGTAGAGTTTTGAACACAGGATGGAAAGAGTCTACTGAAGGTTATGCAGAGGAGCCATCAGCACCCTGCTCTGGTTTCACCAACATCTCTGTGGGCAGGGGTCTCTGTTACACAATCAGGATGTTTAATTTGGGATTGGGGTGTTCATCCTGTTCCACGTCACCTTCTCCTCCCTGGGGATAGTTTTTCTCCTTTATATGCTGTAATTAGAGTATCGCCTTGCTTGCATGCAACATCCCTCAACAAAGATCAACAAAGACTCTAGGGACACACTTTCAGCTGGTGTCTGTGGTGTCGGCTCAGTGCGCCGCACAGGAGATGGAGCAGAACAGACCTGTGGAGAGCTATTGGAAACAATCAGTGGCAGTACTGCTAATATGGCATATGAAAAAGTCATAAGAAAAGTCATGTGGAAGCCCTTAAAAACTATATTTTCTTCAACAGCTAGCTCTTGAACTTCTGGGATCATGCCAGGGTTGTGTTTCCAATTTATTTTTCACAGGCCTGAGAGCTAAGTACTTGCTTTTAAAAAGAAATGGAAGCTTGATATTTTCTCATATTCAAATGACCTCCAGAACCAGGGATTTGAAAACAAGCTAAATACTAAAAAATACTACTGTCTGTTGTGTTGGTAGCACTGTAAAAGTGATGGAGGTGTTAATGCCCCACTGAGTCCTACACCTTTGTTCTGCTGCAACAGATTGCGTTTATAGTAAACTCACATTAGGAGTCAATCCAGTTTGCAGTATATTCCAGAGAGGAAAATTTTCACATTTGCAAAGTGTTGAACACATTGCCTGTTCGGCAACAAGAGGAGTTGTACTAGAAACTTTCATCTGCTGTGATGAATATTTAAAGCTAGTATCACTACCAAATACTGTAGACTGTAAACTTACTCTTAAGACCACCATTAAAATTCTTGAAAACATCACAAAATAGTATGTCCCTTGCAGACTCACATATTACGACGTTTTGCAGTCTCAGGCCTAGTCCTTACCTCATGACTCATTCAAGCAAAACATCTACAAAGTAAATGGGAATTTTGCAGGAAAAAAAGATAGAGATGGGCCAAAATCAAAATATGTATAGAAACATTCTGGTCTTTTAAGGGAGTTTGGCTCCTTATGTGGACCCAAAGTTTGCTGTTCAGAGCTTAATTCTCATGTGAGATTATCGACGGACTTCCGACGGGCCTTCGGTGGTGTCCTGGCTAAATAGGCTTTAGCGAATGCCATCTGTGGCTGCTCCCCGTGCACACCGGGCTCCCAAGGTACACAATAAAGTGCTATTTTTGTTAAGAATATTCAGTTCCCCCTTTGTTCCCTGTATTCCTTGGTTTTCCCTCTCAAGGTAGCATCGTGTCAGATGTTTCTTTGATCTTAACTACTTTAATCCTCCTCCCTTTGGTTTGTTGTGGAGCAGCGTGTCTGACCGAGTCAGTGCTTGCGTGGATTTTCTCTCAGTGGTTGGTGTTCCTGCTTGTCCTCCAAGTGTCCCTCTCTCTCCCTTTTAAGTAGTGAAATCCTTTATCTGTCCCCTCCTGACCTCCCTGCATGTCTGGCTTCTGGGCATCTGCTTTACTTTTGTTCTCTGCTCTCCTGCAGCCGTCCTTGTCCCATTTGGCTGCGGAGGCTGGTCATCATTTGGTCTACCTCTGCCTGTTCCTGTGGGGGCTTCTGGGGACCCCAAATCCCCAGCACAAGGGGTACAGACTCTGGAGCTGGCCATTGCCTAAATTTCAGCTCATAAACTCATGGTATTCTGCTAGTCAGGAGCCTGGGACTGTGTAAATATTTGGGATCCCTTCTATCCTACCTGCTCTTCTCATCAATACAGTATGGCAGCGTGCAGACAATTTCTAGTTCTGTTATATTATATGCATGATGCAAATCATCATATGGCAAATGCTATATATCCTCTGCAAATGCACTGTCTTTCAACATATTTAATGACACAGTCTTCAGAAGTATTTCTCTGTAATTAATACAGAACATGTTTTCACTGAGGATAATTTAGTGAAGGTAAATTAAAGAATATGAAAATGTTTCTTTCCTACTCTTTGTGTGCACACACATATGCACATACACACAAACACATTCAGGGACTAATGCCTGTCTCTGATACATAACCAAATCAAGGTTTTGGCTTCTGTGCCCCCTCTACTGGTCTTTATGCATCCGTATTAACAAAGGTACCTTAAAAAGTTGTATTGGAATTATTGATGATGCTGGCACATAAAATTAGCCACACTAGTAAAACTGCTACAAAGGAGAAGTAACTTTACCAACCCTGTAGAATTGTAACTTCATAATTATTTGCTCCAGACATATAGTCGGACTCAAAATATTTTTAAAATGTTAAGAGATGTCAAAAGCTGACAGAGCACTGTAAAAATTCCTGAGAAAAGGAGCATCTTCAAAACATAGATGTGTGTGGATGGGGTGTTGTATTAATTCTTTTGTCATTTCCAATTTGTTGATGTAAAAAGTTCCTCCTTTTTGTATTTTCCCCATCAAAAACAAATTATGAAAACTTATTTATCACTCTCTGCATACTATATAGATACAAATATATATGCATCTCAATATTTTGAGCTTACACATTGAAACTTTGAAAAAAAATTGCAATCTCAAAAATAATTTTTGAAAAAATCCGGAAAGATAAAACTGATTATTTGATAAAAGCATAAGTATACACAGAGGAAAACAGACAAAGACATAAAGCTTAGATAACAGTTCCATTAGAACCATGCTCAGCATCTGGGAGACCTGTACTGAAACCTACACTGGTCTCGTTGACATCAGTGGGACTGGGATTTACCAGCCAGAAGCTTTCAGTAGGAAGGCAAAGCCATTCAAAGCACATCCAAAACCCAGGGGACCCACCAGTTCCAGTGCAGGTGTGGAAAAGGACCGGAGCTGACCTACCTATGGGGTTGAGAGGCCTGGTGAGTAACATCTGCAGATCTTCTAAACTATAAGAAGTCAAGCTGGGACAATAGGAGAGGAAAATGTCAGAATTGTCCCACTCACCAAATGACTAAAAGTTATGTATTGTTCAAATAGCTTAAGAACAATTTAATTCAAGACGTTACATGTAACAAACTAAAGGTAACTGTCTTTAAAAAATATATTAGAAATATGAAGCTGTTCTGCAGCTTTATCACTTGAAAAACAGCAGAAAAAGCTCAAGTGGAAAGAGGAAGCTGATGGGCTCAAAGAGAAAATGAGCACCAACGATCCAAGCTTCCTAAACCCCTCTTGTTCATGCCCCCATGTGAGACTGACCTCCAGCAAGACTGATGGCCGTGGCATTATTCTCAGTGAATACTTTCCACGTGAGTCAGTATCCAGGACTATATCACTGCAAGACAGAGCCACTTCTTTGCATTGACAGTGCAAATGAAAGCAATGACATTGGTCTTTAAAATAATCAATACATGAGCTAATTTCTGATGAACTTCATCTGAAATCTCTTGCGGTTGCTGCAAGCACAACCCCGCCTCCTCTGCACTCACCCTGCTGCATGGGTGGTTTCGCTTACCACCATTCTTGTACTTCAGAGTCCCTGGCCGTTAATGCATGCAAACAATGCAAGAAGAAAAATGTTTTCTCCGTCCTTTAGCCATTGCACCAGCCAGGGAGCAATGCACAGCAAAGCGTGTGTGGAGCCTCTCAGGGACCCCCCTGCCTGCCGGCCCCAAGCTGGCATGCCCTCCCTTGGGTGGGAGAAGCTTGCCAAGCCTGTCAGGTCCTCCACTCCTCAAACCCCTATTGCCTACAAACAAAATGCCCTGGCCAAAGTCTTCAACAAACCGGTGCTCCAAGGCCAATCTGGGATGTTAGCGTTTTTCTGACACATCAGACCACCCCTAGAAGCCCTTGTCCAAAGCCTGTAAAGCCAATGCAGTTTTATATTGAATTAAATCAGATTCATCTTAAGCCCAAAGAGGTGCATTTTCATTTTCAGAAATTACCATTATGTGAGTGCATCCTCTGGTGAAGGCTGTTTGCCCTGTTAGGCACCAACGGATGGGGAAGACAAGCAAACGGCAGCCTCTGGAAACACAAAGTCATGCCTAATTTCACAGTTTCCCAAAGCTCTACTTATAAGTTCCCTCTGTGGGAGGCAAAGCTGGGCCCCTTGGCTCCTCTGAGACACTAATTTCACTTAAAGATACCAATTGCACTTTGAGACACCAAAACTTTGGGTTTTAGCACATTCTCAAAACATTGATGGGGAGATGACTGGTGGGACTCCATATCAAAGTCTTTCTCAAGCTTTTATCATGTTTCAACATTATCATTTTTCAAGTCAGAAGTGGCAGAACCGCCAGGACTGCTGATACAGCCACTCTCTCTCCTAACCAAAATGAGACCAACGCTTCTGCTGGCACCAATACCATCACTGGTATGAAAGATACCACAGTCACAATGTATCTTATCTTCCACAGCTGGGTGTTTACAGACTCTCCACTTGCCTTATTGTATTAGCACATGCCAACCTGCAAGATAGCTCCTAAAAGGGACTGTGCTCTCCATCGCTTCATTTAAGTGTCAGTATTTAGTTTCTGTGCTTATTCTAGTCTTTTCTTCTTCTCCTTCTATTGATTCCTGTTGTTACAGAAGGCAGGATATAAATCCAGTTCTCCTGTGAATTCATTAGCCCCTTACTTCTCGGGAAAACACCATCTACCCTCTCTCCCTTGGTAGCAGCAGACGTGACTTCAAATAGAATGATGGGGCAGATTTATTATACAGTAAGATCATTTATTTTTTCTACATTAACTTTATTTAAAAAGCATGCTGCTTAAAGGAACTTTTGCATTTATACTTTCTCCCCTGCAACTTCAGAGCTGTATTTGTTATCTGTAAAGAAAGCACGTAAGTATGGTCATATGACTGATGTTGTAGATTAGTTTTCCTTTGAGTCCTCAATAGGAGCCAAAGCATGTTTAACATGTTAGTTTAAAATACATAATCAATGCTTTCTTAAAATATCTTTCTTCATATAGACATGGCTTTGTAAACTGACTAGAACAAGGTCTAACTTCTTCATACAATCAATATGATGTGGCTCAGATTTTTGGCATGAACTTTGAGGTACTGTAAAAAATGTGTAATATCATGACTCATTTCCATGGTTTTCATCCCCCCATTCCTGTCTATCCCAGCATTCATGGCCATGCAAGAGACAGGCAGTTGCAGCTTGGTTTTTATGATGATTTACTACTGGTTCAAAAAAAAAGGGGTGTGTTCTAATTAGGTTCCAGGTTTTAATAGACCAAAGCATGTGCCTACATGTTGTCCTGAACCAAGTTGTCATCCAGAGTCCAGCCCTAAATAGCCCTAAAATCAGCATTGGTGCAGACACAGAGTTTCTTTGGAGGCCTCTTATCCAAGCACCAACTGTCTCTGAACCTTCTTAGAATGTGAAATGCAGAGAAGTAGGAAAAGTATCGTGCAAACTCCAACCACTCATACATGCAAAGTAGAAGGCTGTGTGCATCTTGAAAGCTAATGGTTACTCAGAAAAGTCCCAAATAAAACCACCCTGGCCAGATACAGACATGGGTTGAGAGATATAAGACTGCATTTATCAAAGGACTTCTGATATGCCACGCATCCTATCTTAACTGAGTACACGACTGAACTTCTTCCTGGAACAGGAAAATTATGCTATTGCTCTTTCCTATGTGCTGTGGCATTTGGACTCATGGGGCTGCCCAGCAGTGACTTATTTCTTCTTTTTTGCCAGCAGTTGCTCCAAAAGTGTGCTTGAGTAGAGAAAAGGGTCAGCATAATGTGTCTGAGAGGCAGGCTGGTATCTTTTACATAGTAAGCCTGTACCACTGAATCCCAAACCACAAGTTTCTGCAGCAGGCAGATTTTTCATAATTAAATCCTGATGAGGAACAGAGCCTTTAAAAGGGTTGTGCTAGTCTGTGCTGTTGCTTTGCAGGACAAGCAGACAGTCGTGGAGCATGACAACAAGGGTCTAGTTATGCATGACCCCCAAATCTGACTTTTGCTGATTTACACCAGGCAATCCAGAATTAAGGCAGAGACCAAATGTTCCTAGTCCTCCATTTTAGGCTCATACTATAGATGTAATTTTAAGCCTTTTGAGGGCTGGCAAAAGGCAGGCTGGCTGGTTTAGTTGTTTCCCTTCCCTCTTAGGGGTTTTATAAGGGTTTTCATCACCATGAAATCTGAGTATCTATTTCCTTTTTGATTTTCAGAGGAAGAGGGGGGCATGTAGATAATTCTGGTGAAAAGTTTGCTGAAGTCCTTGCCAGCACAAGGACTTCCTAGAGGAAGGAGCTAGCAGGAGACGAGAGCTGACAGTGGCTTCAGAGAGGAGTGTTTGTTAGGAAGCTAGGAGCAAGCTGGAAGCTGCAGCCAGTGCTGTAATTAGCGCACATCCCAAGCAGCAGCCGTGCATCACATTTAGGACCACAAATGAAGGCCCTGTGAACACGGCAGAGATGACACTTCATGGCAGTGACCACTTGCGTTAGGTGACACTGTGATCCTTTTTGCCCATCAGTCCCTGCATGAATGGGTAGTTTTACACAGACTGACTCACAGCCCACACTTGCCAGCTAATTGCACCTTTGGTCTCTGAGTCAGGAGGAGGAGTTGGTATGAGAGCAGTCCCCAGGCGTTGGTTTAGGAGGGAAGGTACTGCTAGATCATCAGACACAGACCTCTGTCAGGCAACTGCCTTTGACCTTCCCCTTACGTTCACTGAGCTCAATCTACCAGGTTTTTGCCTCCTTTGCTGTTCTAATCATTCATTGCCTCATTCTCTGTCTGTTAGAAACCTTTGGATAACCAGGTTACAGGCATTCATTATCAATTCACACTTATTTCTTCTTGTCTAAGTAGTGTATTCTAGATTAAATTTATTTTCTGGTGTTTTACTTCTCACATATTCACAAACAGCAAATGTATCCCTCCTCAGAGAGAAGGATTTGAAATAATTTCCTTTGGGAGAAGTTAGTTTTTCTCCCCTTTCTGAAAAGACCAACACTGCTATGAAGGCACAGCTTACTTGTCCTCCTGACATGGTAGAAAGGAGCATTGCTGCTGTGACATTGACATTCCAGGAGAGCTGCCCCAGGCTGAGGGAGCATTTCAGGCCACTTTGAGGGCACTCTGGTGAGAAGGCAGGTCCCTGCTGCTGTGCTCCACCCAGGGCTTGGTGAGCACCAAGCACACCCAGAGACAGATTAGATCAGTACCCATTAGATAAGGATGATGTCTGGCCAGAGAGAGGGAGGGCTGAAGCCAAGCACTCACTGCTTTTGGAGACAGAAGACAAAGCAAGGACAAGTCCATGTGGGGTCTGTTTTACTTATCAGTCTGGACCCTGTGAATGAGAAGAAAACTTGGCCTCCTTTTTGAGAGCAGGGAAGGAAGAACGGACTGCAGTAAGATGATGCTGAGTAAAAAAAGTCTGGATTTAGCAGGACCAGATCCTGCTGGTGGTTCTTACAGGCCAGGGCTGACCAGCACACATTCTTTGTCTTTCTGTTAACCACAAGTCAGCTGAGTATGTTAATTTGAGATTGAGGGGTTTGAAGTCAGTATTAATTAGAGCAGAGCATCATATCCCTTGGACTACATGGAAGTTGATATGACAACAGCCCTACGTCTTATCTCTTGGCACTAGCCCTCTTTGGTACTATTATATTATGAAGTACACAATAACAATGAACCCATAGCAACAACAGCATATAAACCCAGATCTGTCAACCACAAAGCACAAACGAGAAGGTTGGGGGTTTTTTAGTGTTGCATTTCTAGTTCGCTTTCAGTCTCGTTCCTAAGGAAACAAAACTTATGTGAACTGCTGTCTGTCTGCCCGTCCATCCGTTTTCCTCATCATCAGTCTTGCAACCTGCAATACCTTTTCAACCTTAATCAG
>NW_010122133.1:0-874 GCF_000699245.1 Pterocles gutturalis | reverse complement strand
GGGAAAGAGATCTCAAAGCTGCCCACATTTAGTGTAAAGCTGTTTAAGGAGGCAGAGAAGTGGCCACAGGAATGCTGTTAGTGATTGAAAGGCAGTCATCACCATTTGGTTTGTTTGCTCTGAGGGGATTTAGGAGAAGCAGTTGACCAATCAGCATTAACGTAGGTGTCTGCCTAAACAACAATTTCTGCATGGCTTCTGAAAAAGCCACAAAACACACTGCTTTCTGCTCAGCTGCTGGGATAAGTAAAGGTAGAAGACCTGGGAAAGAGCTGGAGATAGTGGAGAACTGGCCTGAGGGAGCTGTTAGTGATACAGTGATGTGGAGGTGATGGGAACACAAAAAGGAGCTGCTCATTCTGTTTTGAGAAGTGGGAATGATGTGGAAAAATACAACACAAGTTTATAAGGGAGGGTACAGCAGGGACACATGAAATAACCCACTAGGACAGGTGATTTCTCTCCTCCAGCTCCTTCAGTTTCATTTCCTTGCAGAATTCCAGCAAAATCTTCCTTGCTGTGGACCACAGCCTCATCACTGCAGTTAGTAACTGCATTTGTTGAATAAGCCTGTCCAGATTTGACTGCATATTTCAGTTTCAATCTTGTATGTGCTTTGGAAGCTTTTGAAAAGCACCATCCTTAAATGTTATACATTGGCTTATGTTCAAAACCCAGGAGCAGTTGAGGCCCCTTGGGGTTTTTGC
Source organism: Pterocles gutturalis (assembly GCF_000699245.1). Taxonomy (NCBI): domain Eukaryota; kingdom Metazoa; phylum Chordata; class Aves; order Pterocliformes; family Pteroclidae; genus Pterocles; species Pterocles gutturalis. The sequence continues at coordinate 167 of NW_010122133.1, read as the reverse complement.
TTTTTTTTGACCTACTCTCTCAGACTCACATAGTGAAAATAAACTATATCTGTCACATGAGTGTATGTTACTCATTTAGTTATAAAAGTTAGGCTTTCCTTCTGTTCATTTCTCAAGAGCATTGTTAATAATTACATATATAGATATAAATATATAAATATTAAGAT
>NW_010122132.1:0-6905 GCF_000699245.1 Pterocles gutturalis | reverse complement strand
CCCGAGCCAAGGGCTAACCCACCACAGTACTATCTTAGCAAGTGAGTGCAGAAACACTGAGGCTTGGTGTCCCGTTGCCTCCCACACTCCTTTATGCACAGGGTATTTGTTTAAAGCTATTTTAATGACCATACCTGCCTGTGCTCAGTAAAACAGAATGATCCTTCCATTAGTGCAGCTTGGAGATGGAACGTCACTTGTGGTTTCTGTTTTTCAGATGCATTAATAACTACAGTCCATATTAAATCCCAGCATCAAGGACTCACCCCAGGTCTGGTTATTAACAAGCTCTTCCAGCTCCTGCAAAACAGCCTGGCCCCCGCACACAGAGGCAGCGGGAGATGCGCCCAGGACTGGCCTGTGCAGCCACGTGTCCCCAGGGCACTGTTGGGGATGGGAGTGGGCTGCCAGGGCAAGCTCAGGCACCTCCTCACAGAGCTGCATGTCACGTTACGGACATACCCTTCACCAGGCAGCATGTATGGAATTCTATATACGTGGGTCAAACACGTGGGGCAGCGCAGGCTGGCAGGGGCACGGCTGCAGGTCGGGGCACCAGCTGCGCTCCCAAGGAGAGCACCGCCAGCATGTCCTGTGACTGCACACACTGGTACATCCCAAAACCTTGTGCCCATGCTGAGGCTGGCTGAGCAGCTGGTCACCAGCTCGTGCTGGGGCTGCCTGCCATCACCCCCTTCAGCATAATGGCCCAGCAGTCCCAGCCTTTGCTCCATGCTCCTGGCTCGTGTTTGGGTTTCCAAATACATGCTTCATGCAGTATTTCAAAGACTAAACACCAGTCACCTCTGACACTGCTTGTTTTTAAAACCTCATTTGATATTTGTATGTAGGGCTTTATTTTCCTGGTGGTTGTACCAATAAATTGCAGTAGATTCAAAATTTTCCAACACAATTATTTTCCTGAATGTTTTCTCCTAGCTGAAAAGTAGTTCATGAGGAAAAAAGCAACAACAACAACAAAAAAAATCTAAATCCTAAAGGTCAGGAAACATCCTTCCACATGGCAGGGTGTTCCAACCTTGTGTCAAGGAGCTCACAACCACCCGCCCACAGCAGATGTCTCAGCCCAGCCATCCTCCTTCAGTCATGCTCTAACACTGCTATTGCACCAAGTGTGAAATTAGGATACCACACTTCACTGAAGAAGGACATGCCCAACTTTGTCAACAGCACTGGTGGCAATGTTTCCACCTCCAAAATTTTTTCTGTGCACATCAACCCTTCCTACCCAAAGCAGGGAGGTCAGGGCTGTTTTCCAGACATCTCTGGTGAGAGATGAGGCAGGTAGAGATGCGCAACCTGAAGTGATTTTGGTGCAGGTGCCAGGTAGACCTTACAAGGACTGGACCTCAGATGAAGAACCACCTCTGGTCCCAGCAGTACCTAAAGGGGAAGCACAGCTGGCCTTGGCTGTCACTGTGCTGCCAGGTCAGGCTGCCAGCCACCACAGTCCCTCATTGTCCCTGCAGAGACAAGCCAAAACTGACGAAAACTAGCCCACACCACTCTGCCCCAGAGCAGCATGGGAACACTCATACATTCATCGGGGAGTGGGAACATATTCCCCACTGCAAGGAGATGTCACTTGGGGTTTGCCCCCATCCTACCAAGCCACAGGTCACCATTTCCAGCAGTCATTTTTGGAGGAATAGGGTGTCCCGTGGCTGCCGATAGCAAGCCCCCGCATCCTGCCAAGCCCCTGTGGCGGCACAGCCCTCCCACTGGCCCGCGCTTGGCCACCCCCGCATCTCCGAGCTCGCCCCATTTGCTAACATCCCCATTAGCTGGTAATGACTAACATTTAGAAAACATATTTCCTCCCACATGGTTCCAGAGGGGTTTGCAAACTGAGCGACAAGAGCTCGGTGCAGGGACCGCTCTGTTCTCTGGGGCAAAGCACTGCGACGGCCCCAGGGTGCACCACAGCCCAGGAGGAGCCCCACACACCAGCACTGCTGTGGGATGCTGGTGATGCCAGCAAGGGGCACTGGGGACAGATTCCCACATGCAGAGACACCCTGCTGGGGAGGCAGCCCCCAAACCAGGCCAGCATCTCCCAGCACCAGTGGTCGCTGGTGCCCCCAGCCAGCCCGGCATCCCCGCCTGGCCGGTGCCTGGTGGGAGAAGGCTGCCCAGCGACCAACAGCACCATGGGGGGCTTTGCACCACCAGCACCCACTGCCCCACACCTACTGTGGGGGCTGGGAAAGATGGAAAGACATCAACCATGACAAACTTCTGCTACTTTCCTAATTTTCTAAATGTTGGGCCATTAAGTGTTTATTTCAAATTCTTTGCCACAGAGTCATTACACATTCAGGTGGAGAGGAAAGTGAGCTCCGCAGGAGGCTGACAGTAATTCTGCATTAGTTAAGCATTAGCTGACAGATATACAAAGCAAAGCCATTACTCCCATCAGCCGCTCTGCCCCGACTCCTGGCCCTATTGTGGGGCTCCTCCAACCAACAGCTCAAGAGCGCTGCATAAAAGCTGGGACCAAAGCTCAGCAAGAGGGGGGGCCAGTCGTAATCAGAGGTGAATGAAAGGTGGGGGAAAGGATTTTGTCTGTAACACAGTTTGGCAAAGTGTTACCATTGCATTTATTTATTTCAGTGCTTTCCTGTTGAAGCAATGTCATGGATACAAACCTTTACGAACACACACAGGCCATTTAGAACGGGCATGCCAGAAGTAATGCTTACATAGTCTTCAGGCTGCTAAATGTTAAACAAATTGAAGTTTATTTGAAATTCAGCCCATTGGTAATGATACTGTGAAACTGCAAGAACTCCCTAGAAAATCTGGCCTCCAAATAGCTTTGACTAAATGACTTACTACATACTAATCACTAAGTACTATTACTAGGAAAAGAAATACGTGAAGAGATCACTGGGTACAGCCAGGATCCAGAATTCTAGGAAAGATCAATGCTGCCTTTCTGCAGAGAAAACTTCAAATATATAGAAAACAAATGCAAATTACAATTCCTGATGGTTACTGTTGTTGGGTGCAAAATCAAAGATACATGGACTAAATAATTAATTCTCTGTAGTATATCTGTACACTTCCATCATCAGCCTGACTGAGCCCCGCACAAGCCTGACCACTGTCCCATCACCAAAGACAGACTCTGTGGTTAAGAAACATGCTCAGGACTAGCAGGAAGAAATTTCCAGTGCAGTAGACTGGAACAAGATTTGCTGACATTTCAGTGCAACTAGTTCCTCCCAGTACCAGTTCTTGCTCTTTTTTCCCCCAACACGGTCACTGCTGTGCAGTTTCAGTCCTTTCCCTCTCTGTGGACAGACAGTATCAGCGGTGAAGATGTTTCCCTCTAACGGATCTCCGAACAGCTTTTGTCTGCTGTTAGTTTCTTCCACAACCGGGCCATAGGACAAGAGGGAAGCGAGGATGGCTGGCGCAGCACCACAAGCAGGTGGTGCCTTGACACCTCTGTGCGCCCAAGCCCCCGACAGCGCCGGGCTGCCTGCGGGGTTGCTTTGGGCTGCTCTGCCTGAAGTCCAGCAGCTCAAGCCAAACCAAACCCTTTCTGTGAACTAAACTAATAGCAGAGGAGAAAAGAACAGTGAATTTAGAGAACCAGAAACCTATTCTATCCCTTCAGTTTTAAGTTTATATCTAATTTATAGATGAAAGACCCTGTAAGCCCATCATTCCCTTCAGGATCTGCACGGAAAGGCACAGAACAACAAAGCTCACACCTGGCAGACTTTCCAATGGTCCCGTGGTGCTTCTTGCCCAACACACGAAGCCTGTCTTACCTTACCTCACCTCACATCTTTAACTACTTGGACATCACCCACCTTTTAATGACTGGCTTCAATATTTTATTGCCCTGCACATCTTTCTGTTAAACCATCCCTTATCATTTCCCTCCCACCCATTAGACGCTCCCCCTTAATAAATTATTAAAGCATGTATTTAGATCACAGAAGCAAAGAAATCAGATTACATTGATCCACGGCAATTTGCTCCCACACCGTTTCTGTGTGAAACAACATCCCTGCCACGCTTCATTCACATCTGTCCTCAATACTGAACTCTCGCCTCCAACATTTTCATCAGCTCGTGTGTGGCTAACCTGAGAGCTGGGGTGGGGGACTCTGCATGATAAGGATGCTTGGGGACTGGCACAGCCACGTCCCTGCCGGGCAGGTACTTTCCAGGATGAAAGGAGGTCCCCACAGAGAACGTTACCAACAAACCTGAGAAGGGGCATTTCCTCCTTCTTGTGTTCCTTTTCTCTTTGGTAGTGTTTTTCTTAAATAAGAGACTGAACGGATTTTTAATTATTTTCAAGACTTTCCTGAAATACCGATGTGTCCGTACAGCCCTGCGTGCTGGCACAGGCGGCTGTGGTTCTCTCCCAGGGACTGTGCGTTGCCACAGGCCCGTGATGGTGGCAGCATAACCATGTCCCATGGCACTGCAGGGGGGACAGGCAGCCATGGGAAGTGATTGTAAGGGAACTTCTATCTATTTTTATCCATGGACAAAAAATTTTTAAACACCTACCCCCCACCCCGCCCAAACCTGGTCCTTCTCCAAAATGCTCCAGTTATCTCATTCTCCTGCATCACTTTTTGGACACAACAATTTCATTTCAAATGGAATTCAGCAAAATGGCCAGAGGAGCATCACCTGCAGGGTACCGCAGATGAACACTACCAGTACCAAAACCACCCTGCGCCTCCAGGGAGCCTGTTGTTCGGCCATCAGGAAGGGTAGAGGTACCCCAGCCCATGGGGAAAGGCTGTGACTGGCAGGCAGGTTGGGGCGACTGCTGTGGCCCCCCGGCTCTTTCTGCATGGGACGGAGGTCTGTGTGGGCACCGAGGAGCACAGCAGAGCCCCGAGTGGGGCATTGCCGTTCTGGCTAATTGCCGATGATGCACAACACGGGCAAAAACCCGCTTGGTTTAAACAACTCGTCCCTGTGGGGAAATTCATCTGGATCCAGCTCGGTGTATTCAAAGCAGAATAGCTATTTCTGAACTACTTAATCCATTATCATCTTTATTCCAAGCTCTAAAATTAGTCCAGGCTGAAAGTACAGATGCACACTAACATTAATCAGGTAGCTTGGTTTCTGCCTAAACATAGGTGACTTTGCACACCAGTGGGACAGGGGATTGTTTTCCAGTGAAAAACTATTCCGCCTCTGTGGGGATGCAGTTTCCCAGGGCAGACAGATCCAGGACACTAGCACAGGGCACCCAGCTCTGCCCAGGCCAGCACACGGCACACCAGCACCATAGGAAGGTCTTGCCTTCGCAGGGCTGTGGTGCCAGGTCTCAGCCCTTTGCAAGGAGGATGCTCCATGTGTCAACCTTCTCGGCAGCCCCAGTGCACCCCTCAGCCAGCAGACCTCCCAGCCACAGCCACGCTCCAGCCTGTGGAGGAAAGGGCAAGTATTTTTCTCCTAAGGCATCTCAGTTCCCCAGCAAGATATTAAAAGGGATCAGTTTCATTATCAAAATGAGCAAGAATAATCGCACAGCTGTACACACTGGGAGCAGCTGGGGCACCTGTCTTACGCAGAGCCCAGCACCACGTGGATGGCTGCCCCACGCAGCACTCGCACTGCAGAGCCTGCTAACGCTAATGTGGTTAACTTCCCACATCAAAAAATGAAATAAAACTCTTTCCTTCAGAGTCTCATTTGAGGCTTGCAAGCAAAGAGTTTCCAAGCCCGCTTTGCTGCTGCGGGAAGGCAGGAGAGAGCCTGGTGTGCAAAGGGGGTCTTCTAACTCAGGGAAGTTTGGAAAAATAACGCTGTTTAAATGCTGTTGCATCTATCATATCTTTTAGTAGCATATTTGGGAGGTTCTTAATAGGCGAGCCAGCCTGTGTTCGCTATGTGTTATCACAGCAAATCAAAGTAACACACAATTTTCTGCAGGTTCTATAATATCTAGGTGGGTACAGTGCTTTCTGCACAGATGTTGTGCTCTTGCATACTTGCCTGTCGGTCCCACTGCCCCTCAACACCGGGGTGACCCCTCCAAGGTGGGCTGGGCCAATGTGCAGAGGTAGGAGTGCTTGTTTATGATTTTGGGGCACTTTTCTTTGCTTGTTTTTAAAACCCAGGAGCAGCTGGCAAAGAACATTTCCCTTTCTGTCCCAAATCCATTTCAGTGTTTGAATGGAAATTTTGACCTTTTTAGCCAAATTTTTTCATTTCATTACACGTCCTCCTACACATGCTCCAGGTCGGAAGCAGAACAAGAAAATGGCAAGGAAAACCAGAAGCAACTCTCTGCCCCTCTCCTCCCCAGTCCAGCTACATGAGCCCTCAATGGCAGAACAGAGACCAAGCACCGATGCAGAGGTAGGAGAAGACCTTTGATTTTCCCAGGATAAAGCAACTTTAAATCAAGACTCCACTTTTAATCAGCAAAGTGAGGGCCAGTGATTTTCCTAGCCTCGTGGTATTACTGAGCCTTTCTGTGCCTCTTGCTGCCGGAGCGCGGGTGCAGCACAGCTGCTCCTCTGGGTCCTGCCCGAAGGCTGCAGCCTCCGTCCCCCGGTCCAGCTGTCGCCCCTCTGTCCCACTGCACACAGCCCCGGGGGTTCAGATCGCGGCTTTCAAACGTATGGAAGGGGATGGTGCGAGACACCCCTCAGTCTGGGGAAGAAAGTCCTCTGTTGTGCAGCTGTACTTTTCCTTTCTGTTATTTCCTCAATCATGTCCCAGAACAGGCTCCGCACTGAATGGATAATTTTACTGTAGAATACAGTACTTATGCAGGTCGGTATGAGTGCAATGATCAAGAACTAGTGTATTTTTCTGATATAAACATCCCGACCTAGCTGAGCAGGACGCAGATGCATAATTTGCATTTCTCTTCTTGCCTCTTTTTT
>NW_010122131.1:0-4497 GCF_000699245.1 Pterocles gutturalis | reverse complement strand
CGAGCCAAGGGCTAACCCACCACACCCCTCTACTCTGTTCTGAGAGAATTTTCTAGATCCACGTGTATTGTATCTGCCAAGTTATGTTGTGTGCACTTGTAATACAGCAGTATGGAAGAAACAAAAGAAAAGTCATGTTTATTTGCACTTTCACTGTGACTTGGACAGGTCCAAAGAAAGGCACCATTCCTCTTCAGAGTGGTTCTGTACAAGTAATAGATGTTTACCTATGACAAATTATGACAGACCTGATTCATATTTTGATAAGTGGTTAGATTTTCTAATCAAAGTACATTGCAAGTCTATTCTAGACATCAGCAGCACTCAGGCCAGATCTATGCAAGAAAGCATTGAAGCTGGAGATGACAAAAATTGACAAAGTTACTACAAAGTTCCAAAAGCAGATGGTTCTGGAAGATGTGGCAATGGTGAATGTTTGAAGGAAAATAATAATGCTGGAATTCCTTAAGGGTCTTGGCACCACTCTTGTTTGAAACTTTCAGTAATCATAATTTACAAAAATTAGGAATGCGTGGGAGAAACCTGATGACAACATAAGCTGATGCAACGAGGTATGCTGTGATGATGACAGAGCCAGAAGGCATTGCTAGAGCATGTGAGAAACAGGATATCACACAGAAAGAAATCTGAGAATAAAAAATTATAAAAGGAGGATTAAATTCAACAGTTGAAAATGGTAATTCATGCACAGGGCATTAATGACATAATTCTGCTACAAGGTAAAGACCTGTTGAAGTGATTCAGAAAGACAGAGAGGTAGGTACATCTTAGCTGATGAGGGGAATCTCTGTGAGTCACATTAATAGCACAATCACAGAGAAATGAAGGTGGCACTAGGATGTGCTAAATGTAGTATCGCCACCAGAAATGGGGAAGGACATGGCAGTTTGCAATTGCTTATCTGAGGTACAATGCATACCTGAGTCACCCATGCTCAGAGAGAGTGGAACAGGATAATGGGGGAAATTAGGAGTCTCTGTTATCACCTGACCCCAGAAAAGATCAGCCTTGTATGTTAGTGAAACAAAGTTGAAGGGACTTCTCTTTATCGTTCTCTGCGAATGCACCAGATGGAATATACTTGAAATGGGGATGATGTCATGAACCCTCAGACCCACTGGTTTCTGGAACAACCTAGCAGCCCCCAAAGGGCTGTGGACTCTCTGATCCAGAGGATTTCTATCTTCCTATTTACATAGTGGCAAACATTGTTCCTCTGTCAAAGTGTTCACGGAGATGTTTTTTGACAAGTAACACTGGTGTGCTGTTCAATGGTAGGGCGGCACAGACACTCAGCTCTGTACTGGATCCCTTTGGGATTTCCTGGTAGGTCACGAGAAGAAGTGTTTGCTGGTTTGGGCAGCGGCCACTGCCTGTGTAACTCTTCTGTTTCCACTGGTGAACAGGAAGATGCTGGATGGATGGATCCAAGCTGTGGACTGTGTTGGGTTCCTGTGCTATCAGAGTACCACATACATAACCACTCCACATCCTTTACTGTGTTGTGTGGCATTCACACATGAGGAATCATTTGTATGAACAGAGCAGAAACCTAGGAAGAAAATACACACAGTGAGTGTGTGAGCCGACACAGACAAGGCACAGGAACAACCACAAACCACAGATAAAATGCAAAGAACAACTTTATTCGTTTTACCTTGCAAGCCAAGGGATCTCTGCAACAGCACTCAGCAGGGTACGTGCGCATGGGGGCGCAGGCACCAGCGAAGTGCGGTCCTTGCTAGAGAGTGGAATGAGAGAGAGCTCGAACCTGCTGCTTTCACCTGCATTTCAAGGATTTCTTGCCCGTGTTGTTTTCCAACATGCTTTGATCTTTCCCACAGCAAGTCAGGCTTATGTTATCTAAGCACAAAGGTTCTTCTCGTCAAGCCCACAAGGCTAAAGAACAGTTAGCGTGATACATGTGTTTTTTGACAGCCCAGCTGTCTCTTGAAGCATGTTTACATTTCTCCTGCTTCCTCGCTGATCTTCCATAATTTTCCCACAGCAAGGATTTAATATCTAAGAAATAGAAGATAAAATATACAGTTGATCAGCCAATAGCTGTTGTAGTGAGTCACTGGCAACATCGTTAGACAACAGCTTCTGATCATTGGTATATGACACCACAGAGCACGTGTATGTCTTGCCCATTACAGCCATCCTGGGTTCAATGGCACCAATGCCTCTGCCCTCTCCTAGCCTCATCCCCCTTGTCACCTCTCTGAACAGCACTAACAATGTCTCTCCAGCACCTTGGGAGGCTCCAGAGCCTTCCTTCTTCTCAGGAAGCAGAGAGGCCAGGCAGCAAAGTCAGAAGAGCAGTTTTCCAGAGAAAGGAAACGTGGCCGTGCCCCATGCCTGCTGGCCATGGAGCCAGGCAGGAGGGTGCCTCAGCAGCAGGGCTTGGGACAGGGTCTCAGTAGCACAGGGGACAGTGATGCACAGGATGCTCTGGTCACCTGTACTCATCACTGCTGTGTGGCTCACTCTTGCTCATCACCTCTGTGTGGCTCACTCTTGCCATACTGTTTTTATTTCACCAGGAAAGGCATTTTACCAGGGCTGCTTCATTCATTACAGGCAATGCTCTGTAAGCACCCCTGCACTCAGGAGAAGAAAATCTGGGAAAAACAAGTTACCTTCTCCTTTGCAGCATATTTAATGTTGTCAAAACCTGAAGACGGGATTCTGAAAATCCACAGTCAGGACACAGCCAAAATGTTGGGCATTTTTTTGGAAGGAGAGCCCTGTGGTACATCTTTTGTCACTGGGATGTCACTGACCCAGCAGAGCTGTCAGCTGGCTAACACAGCACAAATTAACACAAGTTGTAGCCCCAAGAGGTGGCATCCCACACCAATTCTATGTCCATAGTGGCTTTTTTAAGATGACAGCTCATGAATTCCAGGTTGTCACAAAAAGCTCAGGTTGCAAAAGTAATGAAAGAATCCAGTAGCTGGCAGCAAGCTCGTCCCTCCGAGGTAGGAGAGTGAGAAATGGGTATAATTGTGGACTGTGAGTGTTTACAAGAAGCAGAGAATTGATAACAGCCTTTGTGTGCTGGCAGGGCTAAGAGGTAAGCATTTATACCTCCAGTCAGTAATTACACCCAGTCCTTGCTGTCTTGCTGTAAAGAAACTGAGTCACAGCCAGCTCATATCTCACCACAGCCAGCTCATATCTCACCACATTAACCAAAAAGTGTTTTCAAAAGGGTTTGAGAAGCTGTGGTTAGCAATGTCACTTTGCTAAGCTGCCTTACCTTCTACATTACTTCTACCCACCTGCAGAGGATGATGCTGCCATATTTTTGGATTTATCCTCAGACTCACAAGACCCTCAAGTGTTGTGCCATTCATACAACACATAGCTTTTGCTGAACAGCTAGGCTGAAGCTCTTTCCAGTCCAGTAGGAACAGGGTGGGAGAAGTCCTTAAGGGCAAATTTTCAAATTTTCCTCAACACCTAAAAAGCCCTCCATATTTGTGAACGTGAGCATAAGGATGTTAGAGCATTTGGCTTTCGAGGCACACATCACAGAACCGTAGGTATTCCTGTCAACGTTTCATGTGCAGCTACCATTTCCAAACCAGGTTAGGCATCAGCCACATAACATGTAGGATATAATTTTAGGGAGAGTTTTTGAATCTTTGGCCTAAAAAAGAGCTGATGAATCTGTAAGAGCTTTATAGAAAGCAGCATTAAACAGAAGCTTTCTCTGACCTCTTAAAAGCCATCCATGTTAGGGAATTCTGTCACAGATCTCTCTAAGCTGGCTTCCTAAATGTTCCTTGGAAAACCTACTTTTCCCCTTCTTTCTCCATTTCTCAGTTACTCATACATATTTTATTTAAACATATTTTTCTTGGAGATATGCCATTTTGATAGCACAAAGAGGTTTTGCAAGCTTGTATCAGTATTGATGATCAGTGAGATGCTTTTCCAACTCCAGGATGTAATTTCTACAGGGAGGAAAAAAAAAAAATAAAAATAAAAAAAGTAAAGCATGTGCCTGAACTATATTTATTGAAAACTAGAACAAAAGCTAATGTAAAAATCTCAAAAATCATTCCAAACTGCTCTTCTCAGGCAAGCTTCAGCAATTTCTCCTGCTCCCATCACCACAGCATTCACAAAAACCACTCCACAGGGATTCAGCTTTGCGAACAGATAAAAGAAGCTGAACTAGGTCACATTTAGCCGCTCACCACCTTGCCACTGTCTCTTTATATTTAATCACTCAAGTCCCACATCTAACTTCTCACAGCTACAAGAGTTCATTTACATAATGCCAACAAGCAGTATCTCCACCAGTAGTACACAAGGCTGTGCAACTCACAAATGACTGTGAGATGGAGAAGTTGATGTGTTTGCTTGAGAATAAGCATCACATTAATTAAAGATGCTCTCAGGGGAACAAAATATAAGCCATGGCAATTGAACTGTGCGCTCTGGCAGCTCGGAAAGCAAATG
>NW_010122130.1:0-19834 GCF_000699245.1 Pterocles gutturalis | reverse complement strand
TTTTAAGTGCAAACAGACTCAGTGGCTTAAATTGGGGTTTTGTTTTCGTGTCTCAACAGTTGAACAACACATGGGGGGGGGCAAGCAGCACAGGGGACCTTTCCAGGGGGTCCGCGTGAAGAACTCGGTGAAGGAGCTCCTGCTGCACTTCAGGAGCACCAAACAGATGTCCTCGGGCTCTGCCACGGAGGAAAGCAAGGTAACTAGCATTTTTCAGCACTGACATAATTGCTTTTAATGGTTACTGAAGTTGGTAAAAAAAAAAAAAAAAAAAGAGAAAGGGCATGCGATAAACGCTAGAAGCGAGCTTGTTGTATCTGATGTGGATGGAGTAGTCTGTTTTTCCTTTCAATACGTAATGGAAGAGCAGTGCTGGGAAAAAATTAGTGAGAAGGTTTACTGCGGGAAAAAGAGGCACTTAAAAATGCTCTTACTAAGCTTTATTTTCTAAATGGAATTTGGATAAAGATGTGTTTGTGTTACAAAACCACAGAAACTCCCTGTTAATTCGAATGAGGTCATTCACTGTAAGAGCTGGAGAATCTTCTGAGAAGAGAATTGTTTGTCGTGTTGTTGCGCTCCTCTGTACGGAGCATATGGTATAAAGGCAGACTGCTCCAGTCTGAAGAGATAGAAACAGAAAAAAAATGTAATAAATTCTGTGAAGATTAAAGGAGACTTTCTTTTTTTTTTTTTTTAGATAGTCTTACTGTATGTTTGCAAGCTTCCTAGACAAGTGTTGTCACAGGAAAATTTTTGCATAGAAAATTTCACAGCATTGAAGAAGTAAAAAAGTTTGTTGCCTTATTTATGTAAAAAAAACCCCCAACTCAGACCTCAGTAACAAACAGTGTCCTTCTCTAGATTTTCTTGAGTTTTGTGGCATTCTAACAAATAGCTTAAAAAGCCTTAAGAAAAATGGTGGTTTTCATTTGAGTTCCATAGAAGTATTTCTATTTTCTAACCTTAATTAAAAGCAATTAAATTGGGGTTAGACAATCATGTACTAGAATTATTCTAAAGTATATTCTGTGTTTATAGAAGCAAGTCTCTGCTTCTTTCTTCTTGATTTTGTTTTGGTTTTTATTCCCTGAAATAGTATTATACTAATGGAATAATTGGGTTTTTCTCAAAAGGCACAAGGAGGATTGGTGAACTACGAGCAGTACACAGGTAAAAACCCCTTTCTTTAAATACCCTGCAATAAGATTTGAAAAGTTGATTGTAAGAGTAACCTCCAAATGGATTCTAAATTAATTTTCTTTTCAGCAGACCTGAAGAACGTACTAGGTCACAGTGGTAAAAGAAAGGCTCCTGAGCTGCTTTCTGATGGACCTTCTTTCAAACGCCAGGCTCACCAAGTTCACCCACATCTCCTAGTAAGCAACTTTCCACACCTTTATTTTTCAGTTTGCTTTGTGTAATCAGAAACTGACAGATACAGTAATACCTCTTAACTTTATGGGGCTTATTGTAATTTTTCTGTTTTTCTTTTTCCTGACAGACACCACCCCAGACACCAACTTCTATGGATAACATGGAGGAGGCGCATAAAAATGACCCAAAGCACGACAGCAGTTCTGATCTGCTTCAGAACATCATAAACATCAAGAACGAATCAAGCCCTGTTTCTCTGAACACGGTGCAGGTTAGCTGGTTGCACCCTGTCTCCAGTCACAGCTCGCCTGGTGAGCCGTACCAGGACAGCCCGGGATCACAGGCTTTCTCCCCACCCCAGAAGTACCAAGCCTTCCAAGATCACACGTCCCAGCATATGCTTGATCCACCGCAGCATTGCCAGTTCCCTCCACCCCAGAACCAGGATTTGTCACAGAGCTATCCTTCAGACGTCTCCCTGGAGTACAGGCTGTTTACTGCCAATGACCAGTCTCCTGCCTACCAGCAGAATACCTTTGACAGCCACGAGCTGCAGTACTGCCCGTCGCAGAGTTTCTCTTCCCTGTTGAATGACTCTGAAGGCCCAGAGAACATCTCCACTCCCCTCCAGCCGCTGACCAGTGCCCACCCGCAGGCTGACGTTGGCCCCCACGCTCCGAACTTCAGCTTACTTTCCAATAACATCTGCAGTAGTCTGGAGCGCAGTGTCTCTTTGGCCACTTTGAATGTCTCTCTACCTGAACAAAACATCTCCCGAAGCACGACGCAGCTGGGAAAGTCGTTTTTTCAATGGCAAGTAGAGCAGGAGGAAAATAAACTGGCTAACATCTCTCAAGACCAGTTCCTTGCAAAAGACTCAGATGGAGACACGTGAGTGCTGTTTATCTTGGTGTTTCTGATGTGGAAGGTTCGGGAATGTTTCTGTTTGGGTTTTGGTGGACCATGGGTTGTGACGGAAGCAGTTCGTTAGCAGTGTTTGTGTTGAGTGCAGTAGTTTCACTAGTCAAGTGAAATGCACTGTCTTGCTGATGGGTTGTGATGCACAGAGTTGCAGCACACTGAGTAGATAAGGTGTTGGTATTGTCTAATATCAGGTTCTTATTATTAGACTTTTATCTAATAAATGAGGAGAAAAAGATACTAATTTAGATGCTTTAAATTGCCTTGGAAAGAAGGTTCCTGTGTTCCTGTGTTAGTCACCCAGAGGAGATCTGAAGCTGACAGCATAACACTGCTTCCATGTGTTTGGATCTCTGTAATGACTTGAGCCCCAGTTGTTATGGTGGTGTAACTCTTGTGTTTTCCCTCTTTTCCTGCAGCTTCCTTCACATTGCGGTTGCCCAGGGCCGACGAGCTCTCTCCTATGTTCTTGCAAGGAAGATGGCTGCCCTGCACATGCTGGATATTAAAGAGCACAATGGCCAGGTGAGGTTCTCAAAAATCTTTGCACCTGCTTTGTGCACCTGAGTACTGCATGTCTGGACCTTGAGGAAGATGTGGTGAAATGCTTATTTAATATTAACCCCGAGATTTAGCGCGCATACTAATATTAACCTTGAGCTATTAATACTTGGGATCACCTTGAGCTGGTAAAACTATGTGCTGTGCTTCATTTGTCCTGGCTTCCTGGTATTCATAATCACTGCTTAAATAATACCAGGTAGCTAGACTTTTTATTTGTTTTAGTTGCTCTTTCCTGTTGGAGTTCAGATGACTAATAGTTTAAAATTTCTTCTCGGTGTTTGCAGAGTGCTTTCCAGGTTGCTGTGGCTGCCAATCAGCATCTCATTGTGCAGGACTTGGTTAGCTTGGGAGCTCAAGTCAACACCACAGACTGCTGGGGTAGAACGCCGTTGCATGTTTGCGCTGAGAAGGGGCATGCCCAGGTCCTTCAGGTAAGAACCAGGCAGGTGTAGCTCTGCCCTGACCGTTGAGGCTTATACTTCATATTAGTTGTCTTGGGAAACTCTCAAAACACCACTCCTCCCTTTACCATTCTCTGTGTATGTAGCCTTGTGAGTATAACCCAGGGCTCTGCAGTAATGGTGAGACTGAGATTTCACATTTAAGTTCCCACCAATGTTTTAGAGTAATTTGGTGGAATCCTCTAGTCTACAAAAACAATAAATAAGTCTCTTCTTAGTGCCATTATTTATTGCAGCAAGACTGTATACAAGCTTGAGGAAGCAGTGTGTGGTTTGGATAAGACCTAAACGCATACCTCTTCCCACTTGTGTAGGCAATCCAAAAGGGAGCCATGGGAAGCAATCAGTATGTGGACCTTGAGGCAACAAACTATGATGGTGAGTAGTTAAGAGTTTATAATTTACAGAGTTACTGGATGTTAAATTGTTTTATGGCTGCGGATGTGAATGTTATCCTGGGTTGAGAAACAATAAAATAGAGTGTATCTTTGCCATGTTGAAATTTACAATTAAAATTACATCGCAGTTGGCATATCTGTCAGATAAAAACATGGTTAACCATGTCTGTGCCTGTCTGGACCTCTTCCCTCTTAAGTGTGATTACTGTGTTTGGCATGGAGAGTTTAGATGGTAATAGGTGGTTGTTAAAAAAAGTGTGAGTGCCAGTGATACATTGGTGGATACAGAGGCCAGAATCTCTGACACTAGAGAGATGTTTTAATTGAACCACTTTCTGTACAAAAGCTTTTTCTAAAGTACATTTTGTAAAAAAAAAAAAAATCAGAAATTGATTATTTTATTATCTGCTGGCTGAGAGTTCACAGCAGGTTGCTACTTAACTCCTCTGGTGACGGACAGCCCAAATCCTGAGCCATTCAGGAGCAATCACTGTCGCTTACAAAAATTAAACTGTCCCTGGGCTTGACAGAGAGAGAAGCTCCTTTATCCATCCTTCAAATGAAGCAGCCAGTCAGTACTTCTCTATTGCATTTGTTCATTAATGATGATTTCTTTTTATGTTAAGGTTTGACAGCGTTGCACTGTGCTGTTCTGGCCCATAATGCTGTGCTGCATGAACTGCAAAACAGTCAGCCACCTCACTCCCCTGAGGTCCAGGAGCTTCTGCTGAGAAACAAGAGCCTGGTAGAAACCATCAAGACTCTAATACAAATGGGAGCATCTGTTGAAGCAAAAGTAAGTATGTGGCTTGGCATGAAGTGCCAGATCCAGAGGGGATGTGGAAGCAGAATGTGTCCCTTTCTCCCATGCCACATCTCAGCTGTATTACAAAGGAAGTAGGCTAATTTGAAAGCTTCCCTACAACTTAATTTACCGAACTGGAATGAGAATGTTGCATTTATTCAGAACAAGGTATTATCAATGCAAATGAACCCTGAGGAAGGAGGGAGGTGACAATCTAATTTCTGGATTACGAGTGATGCTACATTGGCTGCAGCTGGTTGTGTCTTAAAAAGTAAGAATATGTTTGGAGCACTCAGTTATCTGTAGTAGGAGGGTGCTGATGATACCTTGTTCTTGAACTGCAAATTTTAATCAAAAACTACTTCTCCAGTTTAGGTCTGTGCTGGGCCACATAATTACTCAGTATAACATTTGGTGTTTTGTTTATGTAAGCTTACTGCCAAATGAGAGCTGGGCCGTTGTTTGTTAGATATTCTTATTAAAATATGTATTCAGATTGACTTTCAGTGGATTGTAGTGCGAATATACTTGTTCAACTCTCTGCAGTTACACTGCTTTCTCTTTTGTCTGCGTGTTCACCCTGGATAGGTGAAGTACCTGCAGTGAAGGCTAAACAGTTTCTTTTCTGATAGGATCGCAAAAGTGGTCGCTCAGCTTTACATTTGGCAGCAGAAGAAGCGAACCTGGAGCTCATTCGTCTCTTTTTGGAGCTGCCCAACTGTCTCTCTTTTGTTAACGCAAAGGTATGGTGATTTTTCTGGAATGCAGATATAATCTAGGATGTGCACATGTGGCACCGTGAGTCCCAAGACTCATGCCTCTACCTTTCCTTCATGGAGTTACTTTGTCTTCTCCAGGCTTACAATGGCAACACAGCACTCCACGTGGCTGCCAGCCTGCCATATCGGGTGAGTCAGTTGGATGCTGTGCGCCTGCTAATGCGAAAGGGAGCTGATCCAAGTGCCAGAAACTTGGAGAACGAGCAGCCAGTTCATCTGGTTCCTGATGGCCTTGTAGGAGAGCAGGTAAAGAAACCAAGCAACCCTCTCCTCTGCTCCCATCTGTCCCCAGCTATGAAAAAGCCATATTCCTCTCCAAAAGTTTATTTTGAGTTTTGAGTTGTAGCTTTTAAGCAAAGATCTAGCAAATGCCATGTTATTCAGGGATCTTTGGTTTTAAGGTCAAGAACAGGCAGAATATACAAAGACCTGAAATGACAGGTTTCACTTGCAGCTTTTATTTTTGCATCTCAAACTTTCTCCTGTCAAGAAATGTTTTTTTCATCATAACCTTGCAACATACTGGAGGTAATATCCCTCCTCTTGTTCATCTCGGTATGGTTCAAGGTCATGCTTTTTGTTGCTGTTGTCATAATTAGTAATGGCAATTCTTAGGCCTGAATAACAGATGAAGAAAATCCCTTTTTTCCTAGGAGCTATACAAAAACGTGATGAAAAAGGTGACTCTTGACTCAAGAAGCTAGTAACTTAAGCAACTGAGCAATTCAGTTGCCTTTCATTGGTTCAAATGCTGGATCAATTCTGGTGTAACTGAACCCATAATCTAGGCTCAAATAAATGAGGAATGCAGAACTGGGTCTAGGTGTTTTTTAGATTATGACTCAGTTTAGGACGATGAATGCTAATGTTTTATCTTTTTATCTTTTCCAGATAAGACGTATCCTAAAAGGGAAGGCGATGCAGCAGAGAGTGTCGCCATTTTAAGCTCCATGTTTCTTGGAGTTCAGCAACTCACACTCACTGTCAGTCAGGCAGTCCTAATGTATCTGTAAATAGACCATTTGCCTGGTGTGGGCAAATGTTAGTTGTTTCTATGAAACAAAAGTGTTTTGTTCACTATCATATAGTGGGTTATATAAGAGTAAAAAAAGAAAAAAACCAAAACCAACCCAACAATAAGATTCCTCTAAGTAAACGGGAGTGTTTCATTCCTAGTATGTGGAACGTTTGCCTAGATACCTGGATTTCATAGCTACGGGCAAGACTGATTTATTTTTTTTTAAACAGCCATACGGATAACTTCAGGACAAGGACAATTCTACAGGAAATAGTTTTATTTAGAGATGGCTGATACATGTCAGAATTGCAGAGGGTTTTTTTGTGTTTTTTTTTAATAACACTTTAAGTGCAAGAGAAATATTTTTTAAGTTGAACATTTATTTATGTAACTTTGTAGCTTTCTTCCAGTATCTTGGGCAGGGTTGTGTATAGTCACTGGCATTATTGTACAGCTGTATAGTTCTAAAACTGTCGATCACTTGAGGAATGAACTGAAGAAACAAATTCCTTGATCTTGAACTTGCAAATTGCGTATAAAGTTTTAATACTATACTAGTCCAAACTGGGTAAATTCTGTTGTTTTGAAAGACTGAGGACTGGAAATACAGTTAAGATAGGTTGTCTCTAGCTCTGATTTGTGCATGCTTTTGGAGTTGTTAATAAAACATGAAAAGCCATGCTCCTTCAGGGGACTCTGCCAGTTTTTCTTGTACCCAGTAGAGGTTTTTCTTTTGATGGGACAATAGATTGAGGGGAAAAAGATCATGGCTTTTATAGTGTATATAACTTTGTTGTACTTTAAAGAATACCATCCTGATTCAGTGAAAGTATTTAGTATGTACTTAACTGTTGATGCATGCTGAAATCTCTCCATGTTAATTATAATACTTCAATATGTGTAAGGCCCACTAGTGTCAGTAGGACTTAAGCACATACATAAGTAGTTTTCTGAATTGGGCTCTAGTTAATTCTAGAGACTTAGTGTTTTTCACCTCCTAAGCAGAGTTAGTCCATTTATGGTTTTACCTTATAGGTATAGTGGCTAGCCGAGTGATATTTGAAGTTAATAATGTTTTTCTATTTTTTAGTAATTTTGGGTATTAATGCAAAATGTATACTAATGATGCTGTATACTTTTGTTGGAGAAAACAACCTTCTGCTATCACTTTCTGAATGATCTGTGCTGGGCTGTAATCCAGTAATATGTTCTCTGTATGGTCTTTGCTCTTAAGTGATTTTTGCATCACACACAATTCTCTGCCATTAATTGTTTAATTAGTCTGATTGTGCTGTTTTGACAAAGTATGTCTTGTAGACAAGCTAAGTGAAAGAATCTGATATGTGGAGGCCTAGTTGTGATGTATTTCTTGAAGGGTCTCATGTAACTTGTGTTTGAATAAACATGCTAATTAAATTTTGGTGGTTACTGTCTGTGATACAAATAATGATGATGAAATCAAGCTTGATATAAAACTGATTTAGTGTGGTACTACTGTGAGACTGGTGAAGGTCCATTTGCTAAGGATGAAATCAAGTCTTCCACCTCGCTGTTCATGCTTTCTCATGTTTGATGTTGGTTTTGAAGCTGGTGCTTGGGTGTTTTGGGTTGTGTGCCATGCAGTTGCATTGCCTGTGTATTTAGCAGATGTGCCCCAAATAGAGCTAATAGTCATCAGGTTGTCCAAATTGAGGTTGTTACCTGAGTGCTTGCCCCTGTATACTTGAAAGAATGATAGCAGTTTTGACAATCTCATGTTTTCCCCATGGCTTCCTTGCCTTTGTCCTCAATTCTTACAGCTCAGGTACAAGCACCATAGCACAGCTGGCATGGGCAAATGAGGCTATACACATTCCTTGCTTCACAAAAAGATGGGCTCTGAGCTGGCCATGACCTTTCAGGAGGGCTGTCCTTGCTGAGCACTGAGCTGGTGGGATAGCAACAGTCAAGAAAAGTACATGAAGCATTAATTAGGATCTGTAGGAAAGGAACTGAAGAAAAACCAGAGCGCCTCTATGCTGCTGTATAAATGTCCACCCCTGCCTTCCTGCTGTGTGCAGGTAGGGTGTCCCCACTGCTGAAGGTGTTTGAGGATTGGAAGAGGCCCAGAGGTGTGGAGGAGCCTCCCTGCAGAGAGCAACAGAGCAGAGGAGAACTTTTCAGCTGCACAAGCAGTGTCTGACAGCAGGTACAACAGGCCTGCAGCGTCATGTTAGGCCACTGGGTTGGGGTGAACTGCTCGCTGTCCCTTCCAGCATGAGAGCTAGAGGCTATTGTTGAAGGCACTCACTGCATGACAGGATGCGATTCCTCGAGATAGTTAAAGAATGTGGCAGAAGCAAGATGTATGTTGATGCAGGGAGGTACTGTGTAGATGCTTAGAAGAAGGAACTTTTTTGTGGAGCGTTATTGAAGAGATTAACCATGTGAGGCATGTGTTGGAGGGTGCTGGGAGGGTCCTTGGCCAAGTACTGTACAATCATGGAGGCTTGCACTGCTCTCAGCTCTTCCCTGGGGACTTGCTAATGGACACTCTTGCAGACATGGTACTGGACAAAGTTACACCCTTCACCGAAATCATTGCAGTTAGGCTCTTAGTGGTTCATGAGTTCAATCTGGCTGCACAAAAGTGAGCAAAAAAAGTGTAGTAAATTCATCTCAGCTGAGTGCTTTTGCAGGGTTCTTGCAGATCCTTTGCTCTTGCTCTGTGCAAAAACTGGTCTCTGGAAGTCTTGAAAATCATCTTTTTGTGCTGAGGTAAGGTGATGGAGAGAGGAGGCTGTATGTTGTTTAGCAGGTAAGAATGCAAAATGATGATGGAGACTGGAAATGGGATTGAATTTCTAGTTAGGGTATACAAAGATGAAATGGCAACTGTTTGTGTGAACAGCTAATTGGGCCTAGACTGTGGTGAAGATGCTGTCATCTGCACATCTCATTGCAAGTGACCCTCCCTTAGCTTTTTTCTTTTTTTATGAGGAGTCTGACAGTACTGTTTCCACTTAATTTCCATTTTCTTTATAAGAGGTGATTCCGCATTGCTGATGAGATATTCTGGCCTTCAGATCAGCCCAATCCGACTGCCTGGCCCTCCTTCCTTGGGTGGTGTTGACAAAGTCATCTCACAAAGGGATGAAGTACCTTGGGCTTATGAGGGTGGCAGAGCATAAGCATGTGCTCCGTCAATGCTTGAGCATGAAGTGGGTGTTGCTGGTGAGAGGCGTTTAGCAAGCAACATGGTACTTTCAGTGGCATTTGTGCACTTCCTGAAGGGGTGCTCCTGGCACTCCCAAGTTAGAAGATTCCTGGGGGGAGACTGAAGTGTTTGAAATTAATCTGCCTAGAGCCTAATTTCACTGTCTCAAGAGTTCAGTAGGTGATTTCACAAGAAAGCATAACTACTGGAGGTATTGAAAAGACGTGTAGATGTGGCGCTTAGGGACATGGTTTAGTGGTGGACTTGGCAGTGTTACGTTTATGGTTGGACTCGATCTTAAAGGTCTCTTCCAGCCTAAATGCTTCTGTGCTTCTACTCTGACTCATTTTTCTCTCTTATAACATTAGGAAGTTCTGGTGTATCTGACATGATATAACTAGCTATTAGAAGCAAGCCCTTTTTACTGAAGGGCAAGTAACACTAAATATTTAGCTGGCTAATAGTGTTTACCTGGAAACTTATGGTGCTGAAAACTTAAAGTGCTGAATAGCTTTTATTGACTGGGATGCAGAAGCACCATTTATTTCTCTGGCTGGAGTAGAGGCAGAAGAGACTCTGGCTTGGGTCTGAGAAGGGATATTAAGACACATGGAGCTTTGTTCCCAGGACGTTTCTGATTTATTTGCCTAAGTAAGCCAAACTTCAGGAAAGGTTTGCTTTTTAATTTTTTGTGGGCTATTTATCTGGCTGGATTTGCGGAAGGTGGCAATTCACGATTTCCAAGAAACGAGCTCTGCTTCTGGGGATGGAAAATGTACATTTCCCACATTTATTGCTCATTTTGTATTTTGATGAGAAAAAGAAAACATATGCAGGAAGTGCATTCTTATGTTGGGTGTGGTAGAAGCAACTTCAAAGATACGACATGAACTGCTTGTTGTTCTTGCCTGACGGTTTGCTTATCTGGTTGCCTTTCTTTTAAAAATATATATGCTTTTGTGTGTAGGGGAAGAGCTGAGGACGACTAAAGTGCAGTGAACATGGGAAGCTAAATAATAGGTTCCTGCAATTAAGTATCTGACACAAAATGACCTGGTCTTTCGGTGCATTCAAAACAAATTCTTCTGCTGTTATACCTTTTCTGGGTGTTTGGGGGTGGTCTTGGTCTGAGATACTGATGGCTTGGGAGACTCATACAACTGACTGCTCATCAAGTTGTCTAAGTGTCATCCAGCCTCCAGTACTGTTGCCTTTCACTTTTCATGATTAGGACAAGGACTCGCACTGCTGGTGCAGATACTGGCCTGTGCCTGGGTTTACAAAGGTGAGTGGCACCCCCAGAAGTCAGGGCACCTTTCAAGCAGAATCTCACCTCTCTTCCCACTGCCTCCAGGGCTGCAGTGAGTGCTCGCTTGGCAGCATTTTGTTATTTTGAGAGGAAGCCACTCTTAGCATCTTTCAATTTCTTCTAGAAGGTGAAATACTAATTTGAGAGGAGAAAGGTTTAGTTTGCTCAAGGGAGGGACTGCTGATAATTTATGCCTCTAAATGAGGCACAACTAGCCCCTAAATGAAGTTGCTCATGACAGATGGCCTTGCTATCTGGGAATGCTCATCTGTACACAAAGCCCATATGGGCAGCTCTGTTTCCTGGCAAAATTTCCTGAGTGTTGCTGGCTAATGGACCCGTGTCTAATCTTAAAGTGTTTCTTCAGATTTGATCACCATTAGCAAAATCTTAAGGCAGCACTAATGAAATTGGGAAACACACTAGTGCAGAGATGCTACACAAGAGCTTGTCTCTTTTCAAATAGTTGGGTTTGGAGGTCGGTTTCTCCTTCAGGCACCTATCTTGGTTTTGCTGGAGAAAGGTAATGTATCTTGCGCTGTGTTTTTTTAGTGTGTATTTGTTTTCAGTGCTCATGATTAAGAGGCTGACTCAATAAGTCTGTTTTACCTGGTAAACTTTACTCTTAGGTCTGCAAATGCAACTTTTGAGAAAGTGGTTGCTGCACTAATCAACCTATACTTCACACGTGGTTTTCCTCTTAGTTTCTGGTGAAATTTCTCCCTTCCACTTTGTTAGTCAGAGAGCCTGAGGGAAAGATGACTAAGGTGGTGCTTTAGATTTAGGAGAGGGAGCAGGCAATTGAAAGAAGATGCTCATTGCTTCTTTAAACCTGTCTGGGCTGCAAGTTAGACTGTGAAGAGTCTGAAATGTCTTCATATCAGTGCAGAGATGCTTTTGCATATGTTTAGTGAAAGCATGTAGCTCTATTCAGATGGTCTTGGTCATATACATGACCTGTTGGTACCATGGTAGATACCATTTGGTACCGTGGTAGGTCATGGTACCAAATGCTGCATGTTGGCTGCCTAGGCCCCAAATAAAAGATCTCTTTAGCAATGCTGAGCTTTTTCCATCGACTTGGCCTAGAAGAAAGGTAGCAGTTGGATCATTTCAATCTGTGGCTCCCTGGGATGGCCTTCAGTCATTGCTCATGTGGCTCTTGAGGCCTTCCTGGGAAGGCCCAGAGCTACCCTGTAAGCTTCAAACTCAGTCTTGCCGTAAAAGAGGACTGGAACTACATAACACTGCTGTTTGTGGCCAGCCAATAAACCTTGTGGAGCTGAGCAGGTACATCTTATTAGCATCCTCAGGCAGACTACAGGTCCTTGCCCCAGGATGTTCACTCCACTAAAACCAGCTCAGTAAGCGATGCCAATGAATTTGGGCTTTCTGTAAGAAGAATTGGAAATGTGAGGTCACAACAATGAAAAATCTTGAGAAATGCTTATGGTGCTACCTATGACCTTGTCCTCTGCCCTGTGCTGCAGTTGGGTGTACTATGTACGTGTAAGAACCGGGTCACCAGTTGGCAGCCCATGTACATTTTGAGGGGAAGTGTTTTAGGAGCAGTTTGAGGAAAACCATCAAGATAGTAGTGTGCTCTTGTTATTCATCAGTAGATTTCCAGGTGTCTTCAAAAGCCAGTAGTAATCACTAATCCCATCAGCTAGATAAGAAACCAGAGGCAGGGAGAAAGAATCTTGTCTGAAGATACTCAAAGAACCGCAGGAGCTTAATCCAAAGGCAGTGCAAACTTGCAATTATCCTTTTAGTTGCTTGCTCCTTCTAAATTTGATGAATAATGCAGTGAGCAATGACTGATCTGTAGGTCATTCATGTTTAGTTCATGTCTTTTGGGCACTCACTTTGATCTGAGACCCTGCCTGTGATACTGCTTTTGCTTGCTTCTAGGATTGCCAGACTGTTCAGTTCAGCCATTGGACAAAAACTCAAAAATGAGCTGCAAACTTTTTCCCCTGAAAATTTTCATCTTTCTAAGCCAGGATTTCTGGAACAGGAACAGAAAAAGCAGACCTGGAGTAGCAAAAAATACACTGAAGTAAATAGAGTATGCTACAACTGCAGGGAACTTTGAGCTAGACCCATGTCTCTAGCCATTGCATTTTGTGAGCATTTGAGGCAAAACTAAGAAAGCTTTTTTTTTTTTACATGAGGTGAAATTGTATAAAGACATTTTAAACAGCTGGTCATGAAACATGCTTAGTCATTAATAGATTCCTTAAAAAAGAAGGGAGATGATTCAAACTGAGAAATAAACATTTGTCTTAGTGTTATGGGCTTTTAGAAATGCCTAAGACATCTCCATGAATACTGTGATGGAGCTATGTAAAATAGGTCGTCTTATTGGGATGAGGGTGGCAAGATTCAGCTCAGGAGATGGATGGCTCACTAGGAGGTAACTATGCGATTTGCTCAGCTGCTCCAGTGCTCAGGATAGATGGACTTCTCTTAACAAAAATAATAGGGGGGGTGGGGGGGAGGGAGGAAGTGTCTTTAAAAGTGAACAGACAAGAGAGGATGCTTTACTGCCTAGAATATACAGCTTTTATCCAGCTCTGTCCTTGCCCCTGGCCCTAGTCACAGGCTGGTATGGTTTTTCATTTTCTCAAACTTTCTCACACATGTCTGTGAATAAAAAACATGCATATGTAGAGTAAGTTTATAATATGGATCAATTTATTTTTGTACTCTGCAGGAGAATTGTATGTATATATGCATGCAAAATGTAAGTATGTAAAATGTATTGTGTGGGAGTACATAAGGCAGCAAAACTCTTTCAAGAAGATTAATCTTTTTATCCAGTATTTCATTACTTCAGAAGTTTTTACTTTCTTTTGTTAAAAATAGAAACTTTTCCCATACTATTCCCTTGGATTTGCAAATTGAATGCACTAGTAAAGGCCTGTAGTAAAAAAAACCAAAGCTCTATGGGAACAAAATTCAGATTTCTAATGCTTTTCTGTCCTGAGAATGAACGCCAACGTACACTCTCCCATGCCTACTAAGGATGAAGCACAATCCTTCACCATCAATGAGGGCCCTAATGTCCTTCCCAATTCTCTCTTGATAAATTTGTAAGTCTGTGTGAACTAGTAAATCTTGCAGTCTCCTTTCTCTGTTCCTGTAACGAGAAGGACCCCAGGAAAGGTATTTTGTGTGCACCTTGTGGCACAGAGGGCTGAGTTAATGTTGCAAAGGGCTGATCTGCTGCCTGGAAGACGACATAACAGAGCATAAGCAACTTCTAGCCCTCACCCAGGGCTGAAACCTGCCTGTGCAACCAGTAGTGCAACAGCAGATACCTTTGTACTTTATTATAGACACAGTAAACAAAGAATTTTTGTTTCTTCTTCCTTAGCTGTCATAATGAAATTTTATTATTGTAGTGGTTTTATCTGTCTCCTGATGAACATGAATGTTGTTAGCCTCTTTCCCACGGTCTCTGCATCAGTGTCTCAAGGCACTTCTCTTGATTTCATGGCAGCCCTTTCTTTCCATGCCTTGTGTCCCCAGCTGTAAGCATGGGCTGGGGTGGCTGTGGCTGAGCCTGGGGACAGCCATCGGGAGGTAGCGCTGGAGGAATCCTGACTGCTGGTGTGCAGTTGCTGGGCACCGACCCCCTTTGGAGCAGCCTGAGCTGAGGATCAGGATTTTCAAGCTTGGACACAGAGAGCAATGGGGTGGGTGCATACCTCTGGCTGTCTGGCTTTGGTCTTGGGCATGAACGAGTGAGAGGCATCTTGCTACAGGGACAATGACAGTTGTCCCCTGTTCATCTGAGCTGGACGGAGCAGGAGCACCAGGAGCATGGCTAATGAGCTTTATGTGCTTTCTAGGAAGCTGCCGGTAAGATGCAACAAGAGCTGTGGAGAAAGAAACCTGCTCCTCCTGCTCCCCAGTTGATGCCTGGGCTCCTGTTTCACCCACTGCCATGGGAGGATGGTCCTTGGCTCTCCAGGGAGGTGCATGGTTGTTGCTCCTTAGCTGGGGCTGCGACTATTAAGCCCTCTTGCCCCTTCCTTGTGCTGCCTGTGCTCCACAAGCCCAGCAATGGTACCTTCCTTCAGGGATCTGCTGGGTGGTGCCATCCCCTGGAAGTGCCCCGCCGCCAACCTTGCAGCCATCCCCACCCTGTCCACCCCACAGGCGCTGGGGATCTTGTGATGGCCTCTGCCCCAAAGAACTCTTGGTCTAGACACCAGGTGCAGAGACAAGTGCAACAGGGGCCATACTTCAAAAAGATGCGTCTTCTCTGGTCACTGGCTTCTTGTCTTCCCAAAGCCTCCTGGCGCCGATGGGTATTTGGGGAGGATTTGAATAAGGAGAGGGAGGAGGTCTGGCAGCTCCATCTGGGCCTCTGTCAGCTGCTCCCCATTTGTGTACACAGTTTATATGCTGCTGTGTTGTTGTCCTTGTTATCATGCTGGTGGCTCTGGTTCTTGCTCTGCCTGTTTATTTTTACTCCATTGTTGAATTTATCGCTCCTGGACTCTTTACTCTTGTCATCTCCTGATAAATTACTGCCTCTTATTAGCCTTAAATTACTACCTCTTACCAACCTTTAATTATTTGCTGCTATCATATCTTGGTGCCACATCCTCTTAATTAGCGTTGCCATACTGGAGCAGGCTCCTCTGTGCTTTTGTTAAATCTATTAGCTTTGCTTTTGGCTTTCTTTGGCTGTTCTCTCATCTCTCCCTGCCCCTCCTTCCCCAACTCCTTTTGTCTTGTGTTGACATTATGGAGCCTCATCCCCATCCTTCCCTGTGAGCCTTTATGGTCTTACTGCAACCCTATTCCTTCGTCCTATGTCACCAGCTCTCTGCTGTCTCATTCTTCCACAGCCTGCATCACACCTGCCTTTTTGAGTGTTGGTGGATTTCTTTTGCTTTGTCGTCTCTCTTTCTGCTTTTATGCATGCTCTGCTGTCTTCTGCCTGTCCAGTTTCCCCCATCTCTCAATTCTTGCTTTGCTACTGGTTTTGGTTTTTTTTGTGCTGCTGTTCCTATTGCTTTGGTGGGATACACTTCCCACCTTTCTCCTTCCTTTTGCTGCCAAACTTCGTTTTGAAATCTGCTTTTTTACTCAGGGTTGGTGCTGATGCCTCTTTGGTGCCTCTTTTCTTTTCTTTAGCAGCTTCCAGGAGCCTCTATCCTGCTATATTCAGTCTACCGTATCTACCTCTAGTACTTGTTTTTCCCCATCTCCTGCTCAGTCTCCTCCTTGGAGCACCGTGCCTGTGCTCAGGCAGACAGATCTTGCCTCTCCTGTTGCCTCTGAGCTCTCCACCTCTCTCTCCTGCGGTGCCTACTTCACCTCCTTGGCTGGTTCCACCTGAGCCCTAATCAAACTCATTTCTCCATCCTGGCCCCCGTTTAGCTGCCTTCATTACCCACTCAGGCTGCATTGTTACAGCATTCAGTTTCCAGACACTACCCCCTCTGTCACGCTCCGTGTTGCTGTTCTCAGACTCGTGTCTGTTCGAAGTCTTGCCATTGCAGTCATCTTCTTCCTTGCCTGTTTTCCCACTTGTACAAATCCTATTGGCTTAAGTTTTCCTTTCTAGCAACACCAATGTGTTTCCTTTTGTGTCTGCTACTACTGAAGTGTTGGCTATGGAGAAGGCAAACCAAGACTTAGGGAGACTAGAAGAGGAAGGAAAAATGGTCAAATCCAGAAACAGCCAAACCTTGCTGATGTGCCTATTCTATCATCTTAGTCTCCTCTTCAAACTCCTCTGGTCACAACACATTGATGAAATGTTGTGTGCTTGCTTTTCTTCCCCATGAGCAGGTCCCACCACTCACACAGTCCCGCAGCCCTTGTGCCTTTTCATTCACCCATGCTGTAGGCTGGCTGCAGCCTGCAGCTCACCCTCCTGCCCACCCGGCATGTGAGACTTTGTCTAGAATAGCCACTCTGACTTGCTTTGCATCCTGCTTCTCAACATGGGGGCCAGAAGTTGCCTTGGCGTTGCCTTTGCATTGCCATTTCTTTCCCAAAACTTGGCTGTGAAAATTTACAGCTGCTGTCTGTATGCACCCAGAAGTGGTTTCTTTGCTGTGCCACACCGTTGTGGCCTAGGTCGTGTGCCTCATCGATGCTGCTGATGGAGGCTAGTGAGGCTGGGGGCTTCTGCTGAGACCAGGGAGTCCCCCATGGTGCAACTGTTGTTCAAAAGCCTTGTTGCCCCTGGCCAGCGCTGTCAGTTCTCAGGACCTGTCTGCTTGCCCCAAGCATTTGGTGAGATTGCGGGAATTATTCTGCCTATGTAAGTCATTAGTTTAATATTGTATCTCTTTATTGTAAAAATGCTCTTTGAGGTTGATTAATGAGGAGTGGGTGGAGATAAAATGAACTCTGGTTTTGCAGGTGAAACACCGTTCCTTTAACACAAAGTACTTGTAATGTTAAAAAAAATAAACCCACTTAAAACAAACCTCTGCTTCTTCCTGTGGGGAGACTGTCTCCCACAGAAAGTTATATTTTCTCCTTTTTTTTTTTTTTTTTTTAAGCAATGTATTCCCTGCATGTCCTTATCTGCCTGTCTTTGGTCTCCCTCTTAATAAAGTGCTAACATCATGGGTCACCAGGGTGTAACCTGGTGGCTTATCCCTTCCAAACACATCAGGTGCATGACATAAGGTATAAAACCACTGTAGTATCTTGAAGCGGGGGACGCAGCTTTCTGACTGTCCTTTTGTAGTGCCATGGCAGCTAACAGCTTCTGTTGCATCTCGCAGGGCCTCTTGTTAAGTCAAGGTGTTGACCGAACAGTCAATCTTAGCAAACTCTCAAAATGCCCCTGTGGAAATCACTCCCTCTCTGAAGAACTGTGCCTGAGAGCCATCGTGGTGTCTGCCTCTCCCTGTGCTGCCCTGGCTGTACCCCAGCAGATGGGAGGCTGCTGCTGCTGGGGGGTCGTACTGGTGGGCTTCTGTGGAGGAGACGGTGCAGTTCCTCCTCCACCTGATGGGCACAGTCTTCAGCCAGGGCTGGCAGAGGTCTTGCAAACTGCAGCAAGTCCAGAAAGAGCCTCCCTAGGTGTGGTTCCTGACTGTCATGTCCTTATCAGAAAGCCATGGGGAGATCTGTGTTAGGCCTATTGATAAATAGAAGTTCAGCTTCCATCAGCCCAGCTTCCTTTGCAAGTGGAGGTGTCTTGAGGGGGAAGGCAACGTAGAGAAACACTGCAGCTCTTGTAGCCATCCTCATATCTAGTTTCTGATACCACCAGCCTCTTTTGGTGCGTAACTTGATAACTCCCCTATGCAAGGCAGTAGGGGAGGATTTGCTAGTCGTCACCACAGTGCTTTGTTCTTCAGGGGTGTTAACGACCATCTTCTGCTTTTTCTTTACAAGATATGCTGACTAGCATAGAAGGCCTCACTGAACAGTTTTGGAAATACCTGGTCATTGTGATCATACAGTACGCAACTCCCTTAAAAAACTCTGGAGCATCAGTATAGCCCTTTTCATGCCCTGTGGGTGGTTGGAGTCAGTATGGGCTGTGATGATGAGACTGATGTTTAAGCTGCAAATATGGAGACTGGGCTGCTAAGCAGAAGATGGATGAATTAAGTTAAAAAAATTCTGTGCCTGGCTGCAGCCCAATGCCTATCTGTCTTGGCATGCTCTGCTCTGGGATGGGTGAGGAGCAGGAGGGGCACGCGTGGGGGGATATGCCTTGGCACCACAGTGGCATCATGGCCCCAGCCTGCACCGACAGATGTGAGTGGGAGGTGATGTGAACCTCAGAGCTCTCAGTGTCTTGGCTTTGCTTGTTCTCCCCTGCCAGGCCGTGGCCCTGGCTCTCCTTGCTGCTCCTCTCCCATTTCCCATTCTTCTTGTTGCTTTTCTTCGCTTCCTGATGAGCTAAACCTTGTTTTGGAAGGGGAGGGATACTGGTGCAATTGAAAGAAATCCTCAGCAGTGGGGAGAGCATAGGATTGTTCTTAAAAATAATCTCTTTATTCTCCCTTTTGTGCTCTCAGAAGAGCAGCAAAGCACCTCCCGCATCCCAGGGCCATGCAGAAGCTTGCCTAGGATGGTGATGCCAGGAGGATGCTCTCAGACCCTAAGCTGCTCTCTGGCAGCAACCCTGCTCCCAAAGCTGTCTGTGCAAATGTGTGTGTGAATGTGTGGGAAGGGCTGGGGCTGAAGGGCAAACACGTGCTGTTTGCCCTGCGAGGGACAGTGTATCATCACACGCAGCCCATCCCGGAGCCATGTGCAGGCTCATGATGCGTGCATGGGGACGAGAGTGTCTGCATGGTGGGGACCAAATTCAGTGCTAATTGTTGTAATGTTGTGTTAGACTCCCAGTGTCTCTAGTGTGAGGATTTTGGAAGAGTGACTCTCCAGGCGCTATCAGAAGACATGCAAATGCATGCAGAGCCAGCTCATGCACCCAGCAGGGAACAAGCCTTCCCTTAAGGAGTGGGTGGGCCTGTGAGTTGTCTGGGCCTGAGAGGTAGGAAACACCCCAGCGTCAGTCCTGGCTCCAGAAGTAGGCAACACAACTGTGTTTGTGATTGCAAGCTGCATGGGGACTTTTGACAGCCCTACCCCATGCTGGCTCATCCCTGTCTGGAAGGAAAAGGATGTTTTTCTGCAGCGGAGGGAAGGGGAACACGTGCTCTCCTCTCCATTTTGGTCCACATCCAGTTTACAGTGTGGGGAGTGGTGCTGGCACAGCTGGCTGGAGGGTGATGTGCCTTAAACCCATTTCTTCTTGACATTTTAATACATCAGCCATCACCTTAGTGGTGTGAAGATAGTAAGGGTGTCCTCTGGAAAAATCACGCATAGCAGGGGTAGCTCAGTACCAGGCAGAGTGGGGAGCATGGGGGGCTCTGCCGCTTCTCCTCTCCCTCTGTGAGAAAGGCTGCCGAGGTGCTGGGCACCAGCAGCACCTTCTCCCTGGGTCACAGGGCCCTTGGGCTTGTCTGCTTCTCTTGGCAGCAGTCCAGGTGACTCCTC
>NW_010122129.1:0-247 GCF_000699245.1 Pterocles gutturalis | reverse complement strand
AGGAGGGCGAGTGGGGCTCTGTGTGCGTCTACGACTTCGACTGGGAAGCCCAATGGGCCACCGTGGTGTGCCGGCAGCTGGGCTGCGGCCGGGTGGCCAAGGCATCCCCCTACGCCCCCTTCGGGCAGGGCACCGGCAGGATTTGGCTCCAGCCCTTCTGCCAGGGCACCGAGGCATGGCTGGAGGAGTGTTACAATTTCGGCTGGGGACAGCAGTTGTGTGGCCATGAGTGGGACATTGGGGTGAC
>NW_010122128.1:0-208 GCF_000699245.1 Pterocles gutturalis | reverse complement strand
TGCCACCGTTCCCCACCCATTCTCAGCCCCTCTCTGTGGGGACACGGGGGGCTGCACTCCAGGGACACGGGTGTTGAGGGACCAGCACAGCCCGGTGAGACAGAGCACCCTCAAGGACAGTGGGACGGGACGTGTCCCCTGCCCTGGAGCCCCCCAGAGCCCCCCCAGCCTGGGGGTGCCCGCTTTGGGGCACACACCCCCCCCAAGC
>NW_010122127.1:412-785 GCF_000699245.1 Pterocles gutturalis | reverse complement strand
TGGGAGTTAATTCATTCATTAATTTTTTGTGGAATTAATTATCCCCATCCCCAATTTTATCCTGGCAGCCAGACAATTTCCATCTGGGAATTAATTAACTGATTAATTTTGCAATTAATTATCCCCATCCTCATTTTTTTCCAGCAGCCGGACAATTTCCAACTGAGAATGAATTAATTAACTTTGAAATTAATTCATTCATTAATTTTTGGGGAATTAATTATTCCCATCCCCATTTTTTTTCCTGGCAGCCGGACAATTTCCATCTGGGAATTAATTAATTCATTAATTTTTTGGAAATAATTCATTAATTGATTAATTTTTGGAATTCATTATCGCCATTCCCCAATTAATTTCCATCTGGGCGTTAATT
>NW_010122127.1:0-257 GCF_000699245.1 Pterocles gutturalis | reverse complement strand
CCGGACAATTTCCAACTGGGAATTAATTAATTAACTTTGAAATTAATTCATTCATTAATTTTTGGGGAATTAATTATTCCCATCCCCAATTTTTTTTTTTTTTCCCGGCAACCGGACAATTTCCAGCTGGGAATTAACGAATTAATTTTGTAATTAATTAAATAATGGATTCTGGAAATTAATTCATTAATTAGGGAATTAATTAGCCCCATCCCCAATTTTTCCCGGCAGCCGGCCCGCGGATGGACGACGGGAGC
>NW_010122126.1:0-4233 GCF_000699245.1 Pterocles gutturalis | reverse complement strand
ACCCAGGGAGGTGGGCGGAGCCCCCGGCGCTGCCTGGGCTGTGGTGGTGCCGGTCGCCGGGGCGCGGCGGGGAGGGAGGCTGGGCACGGGCTGGGCAGCAGGGGTGGCCCCTCTCTGTAGCACGTGGCTTCCAGAGAAGAGCCGGTGCTGACAGGAAAACTGCAGAGAGTTTCAATAACGACCAAGGCGTTGTTGTGACGTACAACGTTGGCGTCATCTAGCGGAAACAGCCTTAAACTTTGTGCCCGTCCACAGATCTTAAAGCGCGAAGGCTTCGAGCGCATCTCGAGTTGTCGGGTGGGCCGCTGCATCCCTGTGTGCTTACCAGGCCTTACGGTCTGGCCAAGCTTCAAGTACAAGCATACCTGCGCTTGGCCGAATGAAATCACAGCCGAGTGTCACTACAAAAGGTGTCCCGGTCTGTACCAGAGACGTGAATGTCAGGAATTTTACCAGATCGACACAGAAAAATTTTATCGACATCAGAAGTAACCAATGTCTCCTTTTTATGACATGTGTGTGATTCAGATACAGAATCCATTAGCACATAAGAAAATCAGTGTTCATCGATACGAATTTGTTGAAATCAGACTCAAAACTGATGCAGCATAATGCACTTCCCATTAGTGAACTGCTAACTTGTGAACTCAAAAGGGTAAGGATCAGTTTACTGTTTTGAGAGTGTACTGTAAGGGAACCCAATCCTCAGTAAGCTTCTGCTGTAACATGAGTAAACAGACTAGACTCCTCGGCTACAGATGTACCTATGCATACCTATGTACGCATTTTCACCTATGGAAAATTCTTATGCCTTAGAGTAGGCATTCTAGCTCACTCTGTTTGCATGAAGAAGGCTTTTGTGAACTTGCTCCTTTTTTTTTTTTTTTAATAAAACGTTAATCTCATGGCTTAATATACTTTCAGGTTGAAAGCAGAAGAAAAGATTGTTACAAAAAAAGTCTTCATATAGTGTATATAAACAGTAACCAACAATGCTAACACCACATTTCCTCTCCTGAGATATCATGCTTAATTTTTTTCTCTCTTCTTATTCCTATATTCATACACCATAATTCCACCTATTAATTCTTCTATAATTTTGTAACTGCCCAGTAAATTATCAAGCATATTTTATTTCATTGCAATTAGGTGTGTACCCTAAACATCCTTAAAACCAGAAACTGTAATACAGCATTCATATAGTCATTTTCATTATTCGGGATTTCACTTAATATTTGTTTTCATTGAAAACTAGATTCATCATGTAAACCAGAAATTATTAATTCCCTCCTTGATCAACTGTTGCAGAACAGCTAAGGAACCTGTTACAAGGATTAACTTACAAAGACCACCACTGGCACCTGTGGTGATCTTCAAACACTTCAATGCCCTTCAACCCCAAAGTACATCTGAAAAATGTCAGCAAACCCTTTTTCTTCTAAAAACCGATATAGCTGCCCCAAATCCATATGATTTCCTCTGGCACCACGTGCATCAAAACATTTTTCTTCCAAAGTAGAGAACTTCCTTTGTTTCTGAATCTCAGCATGCCCTCCACCTTCCAAAGAAACATCTTCTCTGTGGCGAATGAGAATTCTTTTCCACGTTAATCTTCTTACTCTGAAAGCAATTGGAGAAATATGAATCTATAAAATAAAGACTGTTTTAGAAAATACTATGAAATTGTTATTATCACAGAAGTCAATAAATTCCATTTGTACATGTAAGTTGACAGAGATAATGGTTCCCTAGCAGGTCATAGAAATACTACTCACACACAAACACTCCCATAAGCAGGAGCTTGTTTCTTTATATCTCCTCAGGATTCAAAAACCCTGATGTTATTCCTTACAAAATAATTGATGAAGATGTGGTTTCAGTTTCAGCACCCACTTCTGCCTTGCTTGTGCTAAGAATTCTCATACTCTCTTAGCTGTTATAATCAACCAGCAATGTTCATTTAGCCTGCATCACCCAGAAGTATAAATGACGGGCGCAGAATAAAGCACAAATGTGAAACGATATAACAGCGTGCATATCGCAACACAATCAGCGTACTGCAGTCCATCGCTATACAGGTGAAATACAGAGGAAGATAAAACAGAAATAAACGTGCACCGTGCTAGTACGTCTAGCTTTGATTGCTGTAACCAACAGTACAGTGGATATTCAGAGCTGTAAATACGTTATGATAAACACAAACACTTTGCAGACCTTTACAGGTTGGAAGGTGGTTGGATTTCCCACCTTTTGGCCACATATACAACATGAAACATGTAATATTCTAACTACTAATGGCATTTAAGTGCAAAGAAAAACTAACCTTGACCAGAACTCTTCACAACTACTTTGTAGACCTTCTACACAAACAACACCTGGTTTCCCTGGCATGCAAAACCCTGATAGAGCGAGCTCCTTGGCCCAGTCAATAATATTCTTTCTTTTTTGCTTGTTGTAAATGTGATGACTATAGATCCACAATCGAGTGAACGTGACATCTTCTGACTGCATGGCATTCGATGTTGTCAGTGAGGAAGACGAAAGCTCTTTGTCAATGTAAGCAGCTGCGTGGTCTTTAACCCACTCCCTTGCACTCAACATGCAGGGCTCACCACTGCAGTTCTGCATCAAATATGTTTTCAGATCAGAGTTCATCTGAATCTGCTGAGAGCGGCTTAATAATGACGACCTAAATAAAAATAAAAATATAAATGCTGTTGTAATATGCTTACAATTTAGCACATTTTTCAAACTTCAAGCTGCCAAAAAAATCAGGCCCTATTTAGAAGGTATGCACTTGCTACTGATATTTAAGTCATACTAGCTATAAAAATGTCTTAATTAGTATTTAATTGGTGTGCTAACTCTTGACCTCACGTATAGTACTACCAATCAGTAAATCAAAATCAACAAAAAAGGTTCTAAAAAAGTAAGTATGGTGGCTGAACTAATTTCCTGTAATAAGCAAGGCTACTTCTTTAACCAGAAATGTTCAAATAAAAAAAATAACATAAGCCTGGGAGTAACAGCATTTTGACAAGGAAAGAACAAGACCATTGAGTAGCTTTTCATTCCTTCAGTTAGTGTTAAGCCTTATCAAAAAAGGACAGCAGCCTCTCTTCTTGAGCATCAGACCTGACTAGTATCTACATGTAAGTCCTCTGTACAGAAGATGGCACTCTTCTGTGCTTTTCCCATTTTTCTCACTCATTTGCTGAGGACACCAAAGAAATCATAACCTCATAGATTTGTTTTTCTTCAACAATGTTGTCCATCCATTAATTTGACAGCAAACTATAAAAAAAGGACTGGTTTTTTTCCTGTTATAATTGCATTTATGTGCTACACCATAGCTTCTACATGTTTTTATTAGCAGTACGTTTAATGCCATTACCTCACAGTAATTTCTGGTAGAACAGCTGGATATTTAAATGGTAAAGCACAGGACATAGAGAATTCCACCTAAAAACAAATGAGCAAATGTTCAGTTCAAGTAAGACCTAAGATCACACAAAATAAAAATAAAATTTAAAAAACGGTGTTTACGATACCATAGAGGCATTAGAGACCTCTGGCTTTACATTCAGTATAAACTGAACTTTTGAAGACGGCATCTCTGCAGACTCATTTTCAACATAGTGCTTTAGCTCTGCTGCAGCCAGCTGGTCAGTCACGACGAACTCCTCCTCATAAGGAAACATGCTAGAGAGTAACTCTAATTCTGAAATTTGTATCTCAGCTTCTTCTCGGTTAGTCATTTCTGTTGTTTCCTAAGCAAGTAAGAAATTAGGGAAGAAAAACGAGGCTTCGATATGTGAAGGAGTTCATTAACGACCCCCACATAAATCATATTAATCCTTATAACCAAGCTCATCAAAACTAGCTTGTGTATGCCGGGCATTAGAAGCACGGAGATACTCTGTGACAGCCCACGAGGTTTTCATTGATCTGAGGCGGGACACGAGGCGGTGCTGCGTCAAAGAATTAATTTCTCCCTCACAGGGCCGCATAATGGGACCACAGCAGCCGCCTCTGCTTTTTTTTCCCCCCCTGGGGAGCCTCCACTGCTCCGCCGAAGAGGCCTGCGAGCGCCGCCCGGCCCCGGCCCGAAACAGGTCCCCACTCCACGCGCCCACCAACCACTCCCTCAGCGGAGGACGGCGGGAACGGCACGAGGTGACTGCGCATGCGCTGACACGTCCCCATTCCCTTCACCACCACCCCCCCCCCCCC
>NW_010122125.1:0-4937 GCF_000699245.1 Pterocles gutturalis | reverse complement strand
CCTGAATATCCAGAATAACTAACAAAAACTGTAGAGAGAAACTTATAATGCTAGTAATACAACGCATTTGTTCTTCTGGCAAAGAAAAGCATTTACTAACACACTTTCAGCAGAACAATCTGTTTAACACAGGTTCTTTTCCTGGGAGAGTTTTCCCCTGTATGCTTAAATACCACTTGTTTTGCTCTGCCAACTAAACATATTAAGAGTTTAGTGTTTATACAGAGTACTTTGGAACATTAGGTGCTTATTTAATTGATTTTGTAGCCAATTTCCTTGCCCCTCAAGGCTCATTAGTCAGTCATCTAATCATTCCATACAATAATGCATCCTCTATGTTTCCTTCTTGAGTTCAGGAATATATCTTCGTCTGTGTTTCCAACAGTAGTGTCCTTCAGCTGCAACCTTTCTGAGGGTTTTTTGACTGGTTGCCAATGTTACGATCTGCTCCACATGGAGGTGATTTCCCCAACATCTATTAATTCTGTTCTAACGTATACTTAGCCATCTGGACAATAAGGTAATATTAAAAAACTGCTGTTTCATGAAAAATCTGTATGGCTTTGCAAGTAATGGGTCTGTTGCACCTGTCCACCTTACCATTTTATAAAGATGCCTGAAAGAAATAATGAAATACTACTGTGCTCCCTTCCAGCTACAGAATCATACTTGCAGTAAGGACAAGGCCTAATATTGAGAGGAGACAAAAAAGCAAGGTGATAACTTTTGAAGTGACATGGCGCTACTGGAGAAGAGTCCAGCATAGGGCTACTAAGATAATGAATGTCCTGGAGCATCTGTCATAGGAATAGAGTCTGAGAGAGCTGGAACTGCTTAGCCCACAGAAGAGGCAGCTCAGGGGTAATGTCATCAATGTGTACAAAAACCTGAAAGCAGCGTGAAAAGACGACTGAGCCAGGCACTTTTCAGTGATGCTCAGTGACAGGAACAGAGGCAACAGGCACAAACTATAATGCAGGAGGTTCCCTCTGAACATGAGGAAACACTTTTTCGTTGTCAGGGTGACTGAGCACTGGCACAGGTTGCTCAGGGAGATTGTGGAGTCTCCATCCTTTGAGATATTCAAAAGTTGTCTGGACACGGTCCTGGGGAACAAGCTCTAGGTGGCCCTGCTGGAGCAGTTGGGTGGGAGCAGATGACCACCAGAGACCCCTGCCAACCTACGCCATTCTGTGATTCATTTCAAGCTATGTTGTATGTAAACACACACACACACAAAATAAACACCAAAACAACCAGCATCAAGCAGAAAACATGCCCAGAAAAAAAAAATAATAATTTGGTGCCCAGAATATACAGTAGACATTTGTAAACTCGTAAGCCAGCAGGCAAATTATATTTTCAAAGCTGAGTTTCCATTCAGTTTCTCAGTGGACTAAGAACTCTTTGGAATCCAGTTTCCAAAAAAACCTGACAGTGTGTCACTAAATTAACACAGGAGTAAAGAAATGCTTGTTCATTTAGTATCTGAAACATCAACAAACCTTTAGGTAGAATTACTATAAACATTCAATAGCTAAACACTAAAGAACAACTTCTGCTACTGTTTCCACAGATGCAGCTGTTCACCTGACAACATACTATCAAGAATAGGTATTTCTTCTTTTCAGGGACTGGACAGAAGGAAAGGAGGAAGAAATTAACTATTCCTAACTAGAATTCTAACAGAATCAGGGCTTGAAAAGCACCCCATTGCTAGCTACTGGGAGCAAGAAATCACCCATGTCACACTCTGCAATCCCCAGAGCACTGCAGTTATTCCAGCTGCTTCACTCTGCTCCTTACTGCTACATACACAGTGAGCAACAAAATAAAACTCGTTTAAGAGTTTACTAGGTGTTGGGGTTTTTTAATTCCAAAGCAGAGAAGAAACACAGACAACAGGAGAACTGCAAGTAATCTACATACAGACATAGAATTTCTGAGAAATACAATTTTGGATCAAAAACAAGGTGTAGAACAATGGACAAGTGGCTAGTTTGAAGCGCTTTGGAATAATTATAAAATTAAAAGTTTATTGATGCATTATATTACTTGAGTTAGAGCAATTCTCTTGAGTTTCTATTTTTAAACCATGATAGAGTGTTAATGAAACTTTCCAAGGAAATTTCAACTACAGACAGGTGAAACAAATTGCTGCTAAATCCTTCACAACTTCAGGCCAAAAGACACCATTAAAGTAGTATTAAATGGGTATCAATACCATAGGGAAGAAAACTGATGATTCAAATGTAGGGTTATATCCAGTCTGTAAGAATGTGATTTACACTGCATAAGATAAACCTATTTCAGAAGCCCCAAATCCAGAATTCAAGGAGTTTATTACAAAATCTGAAATTATTTCCTTCTCAACATATAAACTGCATATCTCAATTTAAAAAAGTAAATAAGAAAAAACAAATCAATCTTTTGTTTTAACTGCACCCTAAAGACATTTCTATTTGTTGGTCCAATACCACAAAGAACATATCAAATCTTATTTCAGATCCTAGAGGTTACTCTCAAAGGGAAGAAATAGATATTTTGAGCATCCAGCTCGTCTCATGGGGTGCTCACACTACTGTCTGCAGCTTACTAAATGCAAATTCTGAGCACCGTGTGTGCAACATGCAAACCAGACTATCACTTGCTGACAGACCCTGAGGACACTCTGGCTCATTCCCAATTCAGCAACCCATCTGCTCAGCAATGCAAAGCACTGCTCTTCACTAATACACCATTCAGTTCTAGGTCAGTTTGATGACTTTTTAACCTTTTTACAATGGATCCCAATCCACCCCTCCCACCATGAGTTAAGACCACACGCATCTTAGTTACATTTCACTGCCTTGGCCTGTTTGCTGGCCAAACCAAGTCCCAGGAACGCTTATGCAAAACCGAACCTTCACAGAAACGGTTGTCAGGAAAAATAGTAACAACCAACAATCCTGCTACAGCTAAATCTAAAACCACTACTTCCAGCCTTACCTAATAATCTGTAAAAACATGCAAACATTATCTACAGATGAAACAAAAGAGTAAGATCATTGTTCTGCTCTCCCACAGGGAGGGAATACAGTCCCATACTGTAGCAATAGGGTCCCCATAGCTGCATAGTTAACTTGGTTGCGAGTTACTATCAGTTTTAACAGTTTCCTTATATGTGCCATACGGAATAATGCATTTCTTGTGATTTCTCGGACAATCACAATCCCGATAAGACATATTCTGAATAAGAGAGCCACATAATCTTCTCCATCAATTCTCTCTAATATATCAGAATTATGATGCTAAAATATTCAAAAGCCTTTCCTCTCTTGCCCTTTTTCTCACCGGTATTAAGAGTAAATCATTCTAACACCAACAGCAGCTAAAAATATTCCTGTATTTTTTACATATATAGGACATACCGACATGCCTAACAATTTGGGCAAAATGTGTCTGTCTCAGTATGGAGGATCTTTTCACTGGCCAACGGAGTCACTCCTGAGGCCTCAGTGGATATTCTGTTATTGAACCAATCACCTTGCAAATGGCTGACCCAGAGATAGCCAGGCCTTCGAACTGGATACATCACGCAGGGGTACCCTAAGAATTACCCGAGTTGAATCCCATGGGCCTGTTGACTGCGCTTTTCCAATGTGAATAAACACCAGTCTTACAGCCCCAGTTCCAGAAGTTTTGTTCCCAACTTGCTAGACAGCATCACTATCCTAGCAGCACCAGGCCTCCACAGGCCCGATCCTAAGCAGTTTTCCTCCTAAAGGGAATCCCTCCGTGAGTACACACTTCTTACATATGTTAGCCTTACAAACAGCACTGTTCTTACCTGGGAAATCAAGACTTCTTTCTCCCCCCTTTTCTTTAAATGAGTGCTGAGCCTCAAAAATTAATTCAAGTAAAAGAAATTTACTAAAGACAGTGAAGAACGTAACATACAAAGCTTCAAACACTTAACAACACTGCCTGAACTCCAAAAAATCAAGGCTTGCCAACAGCTATGTGAGAAATCATCCTTTATTTCCCACTACAGCACCTTGAGTAGGAGAAAACTATAAGGGTCGCGTGCTGCCTCTTTTTTTAATTAATCAGTAGCTGCTTACAGACATCCCCGCAGGTGTTTAACTATTTAAAATTAAATCTCACATTACAAACAGTGCCTCATTTGCAGCTAGACTGAATACACCTCAGATCTGTTCCCAGGATGAAGTAAACCAGTCAGCAAACCACATTCTCCTACTTCACTCAAAATGACTCATTCTTCTGAAGAACAAAGTGTAGCAGCAGAACAGCAGCCTTTCGGTACAACACAGCACATCAACGGGCCACAAACAGGAAAAGAAGAGACTGTTCTCTCCTGCACTATGCTGCTTGCTGTCAGGCCATCCCCAGGAGAGCTCTGTCCGTAATTTAAAAAAAAAAATACCTTCAACACATCCTGTGTCAGACTCCACCCCATCCGCACATCCAAAGGTAACTGGACAATATAGGAAGAAGTATGTGGTCTTGAAAAAGTCAGAAATAGGAGCAGGAATCAGAGTAAAAAGACGAATTTGCATTCTGGTAGGAAGCAAACAGCCCTGACCACAGCTGCAGAAACTCCAAAAACAACATTTCTACCAAAACCATTTCACACTCCAAACAAAGCTTACAGGTACCTGAATTAAAGATCCACCTACTCCACACCCTGAACAGTAATTCCTCACCAGAGGACGACTCCAGATCCGCCCTGTGACAGAGCCGCCGCCCCCACAGCCAGTCCCCGAGGCTGGTTCGCCCTCAGCACCAACCCACTGAGGCTCAGCACTTTCTTCTCACTGTTATTAACAGATGAGAGCAGCTACAGTAACAAAGGAAACAAAAAGATGGGTCCTACCGTGACACGGTGTGGCCAGTGTCCGTGCTCAGGTGGGCAGCAGGGCTGTGGGGTGGCTGTG
>NW_010122124.1:0-5579 GCF_000699245.1 Pterocles gutturalis | reverse complement strand
CTACTCCCTCATCCAAGTCGTTGATGAGTCAGCCTGGGGTGTTCCCACAATACCCCTCTTTGGGGGGAAACAAGGTGTAGGTGCTTAGGAGAGATTCGTGGGGCAGGGGAGCAGCCCCCAGGACCCCCAAGCATGGGGCAGACAGTGTCTATTAGGTTGCAGGTCTGTGTCCCAGCATTGCTCAGTGGGGAACAGGACTGTCCCCAGGAGCCCTTCGCTCCAGCAGCTCCCTCCTCAGCTCCCAGCAGCACAAGCATCAGGGACCCCCCAGCTCCAGGGCTGGGGGGCCACTTGAGCCCACATCCCCCCAGCAAAGCCCCCCAGTGCTGTTAGCTAGTGCCAGGGTGCAGAGGACCTGCACAGGGGAAGCAGCGCCTCCATCACCAAAGCACAGGCCCAGGGGATAGAGGTTTGGGTCTGGCTGCGGAGGCAGCCCCTTTCCCAGGCAGGCAGCCCCCAGACCCCCGGCTCCTCCCTCAGCCCTGCCTCCCTTCTGTCCTTTGCACGTCGCTCTTCAGTTTGCATTTCATGACTTTTATGTTCTGTTCCTCTGGGTTACTGAGTTGTAGCAATAAAGTGTTTTCTTTCCTTGGTTTCTCCTTTGTTTTCTTCATGCCCCTCTGTCCTCATCTCCTGCCTGTCTCACGTGGGTGCTGGCAGTGGGCTGGTAGGAGGTGGTTGCAGGCAGCTCGCAGCTGCGGGATCCCCGGGATGGCCATGGCTGAGCCCCGAGTGGCTCCCGCGCTGCCAGGCTGAGCAGGATGGGGCCCTTTGTGCCTCGGCCCAGGGAATGACTCCCACCACCCCCTCTGGCTCTTGTACACAGCTTTCCTCATCTTGTGCCATCTTCTCCATGACTCTTCCGGCCTGAAATAGCAGGGTTAGACCTGGTCCTGTCCATTCCCCATCCCTGCTCCCAGACATTGACTGCAAGCAGCAATCTCAGCCCTGACATCTCTCCTGCATCACCCTCCCTCAAGGAAGGAGCTGACCCTACCCTTCAGCAACGATCCCTAAACAGGTCCCTGAACTTCCTCTTCACCCTTTCTCAGCATCCTGCCCCACAACCCAGTTCCCAAATTGATAGACACACAACTCTGTACCTGCCCCATCCTTCTGCCAGTCCAGCTCATCCCTACTGCTGGCTGGGTGGCTGTGGGATTTCCAGCAAGGGCTTTGGGGAATACTGTCTCTTTTCACTAACTCTCCTTTCTCTCTCTCTTCCCTCTGCTGCGTTGATGTCTTCATTTCCTTTAGGGTGCTCCCGGCAGGAGGCCGAGAAAAACCGTGTTCTCACTAATGAGCTGCGGGTCATCCTTACCGAACTTAACAACTGAGCTATCCAGAGCTCCTGGCCCCAGCCCAGCCTGCTGCACCCAGGCTGCTGCCAGCCCCACTCCCTGTCTCGTTTTGGTCAGGCTGGCTTGAGGCTGGGAGGCCCTTGCCCACTCCCTCCTGGGGCTAGGAGGGGTGTGAAGGTTTGGCGTATCCCCCTGGGGGAAACCACCCTGCTTGGGGGGGACAGGGAGCCCCTCTGGAGCTGATTGTTTTTTCTTGGGAGAGGAATGAGGGTTTTTGTGATGTCTTGGGATGCCCATGTGGCGATGGCTGTCCCCCCAGCATCAGCTTGGCCCCACCAGGGAGGGATGCTGCCTTCCTGCCCTTAACCCAGGAGTCAGCAGCCAACATCTTCCTCCTCACTCTGGTCACCCCAAACTGTGCAGGGAGGATCCCCTCAGAGTGGGGTTCCTGCAGGGTGCTGGGAGGGCTGGGATAGGAGCTAGGGACCCAGCAACCCTCGCTGCCCCAAGCTTGGGGCAAGGGACAGGGAAGAACCCAGCAGGGAGTGCTGAGAGATGGGGCTGGTTGGGCAGAACTCTCGTCCCATCCCCATCTCTAAACAAAGATGCCATTTGGTGGCAAACACCGGAGGAGGCTGCTTCGGCAGCAGGCTGCCTGGCAGAGCTCATCCCGGCAGCCTCATTAACTCTGCTCCTTTTTCTGCTGTCCTCTCTGCATGCCCTGCTGGGCTGCTGTCTCCTTCTCTTCACGGAGTATAGCTGGGTCATACAGCAGGCACTGACTCGCCTCTTCTGCTGGCCAGGGGCTTGTGCATGTGCCCACAGCTGGCTAGCAGTGATGCCCCAGGGCAGGACATGCTGCTGTCTGTCCAGGTAATGGTACCCGCCAGCGGTACCTGTGCTGTGGAGGGCCCAGCCATGGGCAACAGGGCACCATGGGAGGATGGAAGTGCTGAAGAGCAGGGACCACCTGCCCTCAGTGCCCAGCCTGGCTGGCCTGGCCACTGCAGCAGGTTCCAGAGTGGCTGGACTCATCCCTGCCAGCAACAGGGCTGCTTGTGTGA
This sequence comes from Pterocles gutturalis, assembly GCF_000699245.1. Classification (NCBI taxonomy): domain Eukaryota; kingdom Metazoa; phylum Chordata; class Aves; order Pterocliformes; family Pteroclidae; genus Pterocles; species Pterocles gutturalis. The sequence goes on along the minus strand of NW_010122124.1, from coordinate 3,214 downwards.
ACTCTGCTCTACAGAGATGACCCTGCTCAGCTAGAGGCTGTCATCCTACTGAAATGTCTGTCTGTGTGCGTGTGTGGCGTGTGTGTGTGCTTGGTGTGGTGTGTGTGGGTCTGGCTGCACCTGGGTACACTTGGGTGGCGTCTGTGTGCGTGGCTGGGTGTCCCTTGTCTTCACAGAGAGTCTGGCCAGTGCCAAAGAGGAGAACATGGGCATCCACCAAGTCCTGGACCAGACCTTGTTGGAGCTGAACAACCTCTGAGCTGGCCTGGGGAGCCCCCATTCCTCTTCCCTACCCTACACATGTACCCCACTGGCACGCTCAGGACGTCGTCAGCAGAACTGCGTCTTGGCCAAATCCACACATCCATTGAGAAGGGAAGCCCTGCAGCCTTACACCGCAGCTCGGGGGCATCTTGTCTGTGCACAGCCTGACTGGCTCTGTCCTGTCTTCACGTCCAAATATTAAAGCAGTTTGACAAGATAGATGGGTGCGTTTGGTCCTTGTGGGCGGGCACAGGTGGGGGGGGAGCTCCCTCCTCAGTTCATGCAAGTGGCTTGGGTCCAGGGTGGGTATGGCTGGCTAAGGATGTCCTCTGTGGCCGTGGTGGGCTAGGAGCAATAACACACCATTTGGGTTGCGTTCCCTCGTCTCCATCGCTTTCTTGGCATGCACAGGAAACCTCCACATCTCAAGCTCAGTCCAAACTCACCATCCTCTTCAAGTGCACAGTGACAGACATATGCCACTGGTGTGTCCCCTTCCACAGCTGGCACGTTACCTGACTGGCACCTGGGGAAGCCACAAGGTCTTCGACCTCTCCATGGAGTCTGCTTCATGGTTCATGTTCATGATGCCATCTGATGATGCATACAAGAGTGTGACCATGCATGCACACATTATTAATTATCAAGGTTTTCTCCAGGTTAACTGCTTACCCTGTGTACTAGTTGCATTTTCTATTACCAGTTGCTGAATGCCTGCCTGAGGGACAGCTGTATAAACCAGCAAATATTAATGCAGCAGGCAACCACTTCCTGAAGCACTGGGGAAGTTTCCTCCTGGGTTGCTGTCTTTTCTCCAACACAAAGAGAAGAGCAGCAGGATGTATCTCATCACTGCCACCAAAATGGTGTGGATTTCCTGGGGATGCCCAAAGGCATGATCTAGTCCTGCCCTCTGCTTTGGGCCCCCTCTGTGAAGTGCACTGAGCCCTGTTGTCCCATGCTACGTGGCGGATATCCCTCTAAAAGCACAGCCTCATGCTGCCAGGAAACATAATTCATGCTGACCCCTTGCCGAGCTGGGCCATCGCCCCAGCGAGCAGCCAGGAGGAATAACTTCCGTTATCTGTTTTCCTTCATTTGCTGCACCTCTCAGCTCAGGAAAGGAGGGTGGTGAGATTGCATCTCTTTCCTGGCCAGGTGCTGCTGGCCTCCTGCCCTCCCCATGGCCCAGCACCTCTGGTTTGTGGCTCTGAGTGAGACCTTCTCCTACAGGGAAAAGGGCTCCCCTTGCATGGGGAGCTCATTTTCTGGTTGTCCTCCCAGGGTGCAAGACCTGCACAGCCTCCGGCCCTGGACTTGCTGGAGGGAAGGACAGCATGGTGTCCTGGCTGGCAGAGCTGATTCTCTCCAAGGGTTGGAGCTCCTCCTTGGGTCAGCGCTGCTTTTCTGCAGCACATCAGATGAACCATCCTGTTGTTTGGTCAAAGCACCTTCCAGGCAGAGGCTTGTCTGGCTGCAAAAGGAATGAGTGTAAAACCACCTCTTCTCCTCCGGGAGCCTGCATCCCGCACTGCAAATAAGCCTGCCCTGCACTGCCATCAGGGTGCGTCCCCAGTGCCCAGCCTCTGGGCACCCTTCGCCTTCCTGCTGGGACAAAGAGCCCTTTCACACTCTGTTTTCCCCATTAGCTGCTGCTGCCTCCTGTTTTGGACAAGTCCATTTAATTTAACCATTTACACTCCACTGCAAGGGCCTTTTTTTTTTTTTTCTTCTGAATTTTCCATGGCTTGGCAGTGCAATCCTGGCTGCCATTCCTGGGTGATGTTCTGCCCCAGGCTTGAGCCTGTCTTTCATGGTTCAGCAAAGCTTCATATTTTCTCCATCCTCCCACCCATCTCTTTGCTCCCATGGCCCTGCAGAAGGACGCAGGCCACAAGAAGCCCTCAGAGGCGTGGGGACTGTGGAGCTGTTAGGAGGTCAACTTGACCGGGAGGCACACCTCCCCACATGTGTCACTCAGACCCACACTGAGGACCGCAGTGCTCGTCCCCTCCTTCCTCCCTGCCCCCGCACCACTCCTGCTGAATTTCAACCTTTGGATTTGTTTATCTAAGCTGACAGACCGAAAGCTCCATGAAGAGCTTTCAGCCCTGGCATGGGCTGCCACTCCATTGATAAACCACCACATTAACCTCCAGCTGCCTCTCACCTTCCCTCGCTCCTCCTGTTTTCTCATCACTCTAGCGCCTCATCTTATCTCTGGATGGGAGGCACTGGAGGGGATGGACCACAGAAAGAGCATTACATAAACATTTTGATGAGACGTTCAGCTGTGCAGAGCTGGACACTGACTATAGCCACCCCCCCAAGTCCCTCCCTGCATTTATTGCCCAAGACATTGTGTGAAGGCAGGAAGAGCCATGTTGCTGAGTTGTATGGGTTTTGCAGTTTGATTTTAGAACAGGTCAGGCCACCTAAAGCCAAGTGCCACAGAAAGTTCCCAGTCTCCAAATCAGTATTACCCATTTGTTGATCCCATGAGATGACACAGCTGCTGGAGGAAATGCAGATGGCCACAGCCATGCAGCACAGCCTCATTTCTGTATGAGTTGCGTATGCCCTGTATGCAGCCCTCGATGCCCTGCTCCACATCAGGGCTGCACTGCCAGAGCTGTGATGCAGAGCGGGCACTGCAGGGGGAGCAGGGCAAGGGGGCCCAGGTGCAATGCTGCAGGCCCTCTGCAGCCACGCAGGCCGGTGGCAGAGAGACAGGCAGCTGCGGACCCTCGGGCACAGCCAGCACATCTTGCCCAAGCCCTGGCACACCCAGCTGGCCCAGGTCCTATGAGGGCAGCGGTGGCAGGGCCAAACTCCCCTGGGCGCAGGCCTTGCACCCCCAGTGACAGGCCCAAACCCCCCACCCCCGTGCAGGCCCGGTCCCTAACCGGCGCACGCTGCGCAGGCCCGGTTCGCCATGACAGGCCCCGCT
>NW_010122123.1:0-8267 GCF_000699245.1 Pterocles gutturalis | reverse complement strand
AGCAGTTCTGTGTGCAGTGTCTTGACTCTGGAAAAGCCAAGAGCCTGATGCGTGGGATATTCAAGCAGGATATGGCAGAGAGTTCAATTCTGGTGATGGTCTCAAAAATCCCATGAAATTTAAACAGACTAGAATCACTCTACCCAGGAGGAACCCCATGAGCTAGATCCAGGCCATGTGGCATGTTTCTGGCCTGGACAACACAAAACATAAAACCACATTTAAGAAAGTTTACATATACTTATGCTTTGAGTTGTCCCAAATATGAGATTCATATCATTTGTATTTTCAAGATTAGCTGATACAGATTTCAGTTTTATACTATGTTAAAAAGCCTTGAGCGTGAAAATGCTTCCAAGCAGCATGCCTCCCCATGACCAATACCATTCATTTCACCTCACTGTAGTACAAAGCACGTCAAGCTTCGTGATGACATTTAAGAGTCAGCACAAAACATTCTACTGCAAATTATTTTAGCTGATGAAACGGAAGGTGAGAAAAAAGACAAAAAGTTAAATGGAAGTTACTGTTTGAAGACACAAGATGCTAAAACAGGGTTGAAAAACAGTGAATGGATGGAAAAGGTTTAGAAATAACAGAAACTGTGCTGATCCTCAAGGAGAATATATTTTCCCAAAGTCATGTCTGAATCTAAGAAAAGACAGTGAACAAATAAGTGTAATGACAAGTGGAACAAGAAAAAGAAAAATCAATTCCTGTTGCTGTACAAGCCTTATATTGACATCAAATTAACTCAGAATTGAGAGAATTGTATAGGCCTAGATTATGCCTGTGCCTTGAACATAAAAATTAAAAGCTTCTACCTCTACTTCCCACATTCTCTAAAATCAGTTTCTGTCTGCATCGAGATGCTATCCATCATCTCCGACTACTCTGCAAGACCAACTGCTTGAGAAGTTTTCACCATTGTCATGATTTTTACATCTTCAACAAATGGAGTATTTCTCTCTTAACAGCACTTAGAAAAAATAAACAATTCCAAAGGTGTGAAAACAGCTACATAGAGATTATACGGCCTCCACTAAAACACCTATAGGAAAACCAAGATGCCCACCTGTCCTTTCATGACTTTTGAAGATAGTGCTGGAAAGGACAGATGTGCCTAACACAGGAGGAGGCTTTCCTGTCCTAGTCCCAACCCAGCTCTTTCTCCCAGAGACAGCTGTATTTGGTGAGCTCCTCTATTTGATCTCCTCCTTTCTTTTGACTGTCCTGCCTACAGTGAAGTCTACCTCTCTTCTCCAAAGAGGTCTAAGCCAGGATTCCTATCATCATTTTGAATTAAATTCAAATTTAACATCATCTTAGAGCAGGAAAATAGGTGAGAACCTTCCAACAACTTCCTTTTACCTCTACCATTCACCCAAGTGACCAGGGCCGTACAGAGCAGGGAGGAGCAGTGCCTTGCTGACAAAAACTTTAGGAGAACTCTTTGGTGGTCTTCTAAATAAGTCTCCTGTGACAGAAGTAGGAAATTCATTAACTCTAATTCAAAGGCAGCAACACAGAAAGTAAACTACAAAATAAGGCATTTAGACCATTGGAGTAGATTTGTTTTGGAAGAATTCCCACTAGCAACTCAGAAACAGGGTAACAAAGAATTACTGCCAAATTCTCTCTTGCATCACAGAACCTTGAATGACCTTGGGTGAGATTCCCCCTTCTATCCTTGGTTTCCCACCCAGATTTGTTTCAAAGAATTACACATTTCAGAAGCTGAATCACCCTTAACACACACTTCTCAAGTGGAGCTGTCGTGCACAGGCCTCTTGCACTTTCTTTTAGCAAGCAAGGGCTGGCTGCTGCCTATCTGGAGAAAAAAAAAAAAAAAAAACACCAAAAACACCACTCAGGGCAGCAGCAGGTTCCAAGTTTTTTCATTCCAAGTTTCTGTAGCCAGACAGTCAGTCACTATTCTGGAGACAGCAGCCTTTGCTTGCTCATTTTGATATCTTGGGGAAAAGTACCCGAAAGTCAGGCAGAATCCCTCTACCCTCCCCACCAATCCCTTGTCAAACTTGAAGAGTCACAAGTCTGAGAAACATCGCTCTTATGTTTCAAATTCTCTCCATTTCTGTACCTGAAGATGACCACTCTTACCCTATTCACCTTCTTTAAAAGCAAAATTTCCATTTTAAAATGTAAATATGAACAGAAGTTGTTCTGCACTAGTGTTGTCTTTTAACATACTCTTATCTTGAAGATGCTGTCCTTTAAATTTATGCTTTGGATCAAATATAACATCTTACCATTTTTGTGTGCTACCTGTTACACAAAGACCATTCACCAAGCTAACATTAGCACTCAAACATTCATCTTATCACCTTGATGTTTCAGGGCTCCCAACATGAAATTCAGCTGATTTAACAAGGAAATAAAACGGAAATCTATTTCTGCCTCACCCTAGCTCCCTATCTTCAACTACCCTTTCCTAAAAAGCAGCAGAGCAGTGAGGTTTAAGTAGGAGGCTTAAAACAAATTTCCCAGAAGAATAGTGAGAGAACTTTCACACTCACTAGTCTTGACATGACCTCTTCCAGAGACGATACGGTATGCACAATGCACATCTCCAGTACATACTCCTCAAGTGTGACTTACCCCAAGAAAGGGCTCCTCATCACGATGGTTCCATGCACTACACAACTACAATCCTTCAGGTATCAAAGGGAACATAAATACAGTTTGGTAACAGAGACTCTGGGTAATCACGTAATTCGTACAACAATTACCAGATGGTGTGGGACATAAAGCAGATTGAGTGTGACAGCAGGGCTGGAGATTTCTGAAGGGTTTCTGAAATAAGTTTCTCCTCCTTAAAACCTGATCTGGCTGATCATTTTCCAGACCTTGTTGATGTATTAATGTAGCAGAACTAACCCAATTCTTCACAAACACACAAAAACCAAGGTGGTCACAAGGAGCTGATTCTTTTTCATGGCCACTCGCTAAGATGAGACAGAGGTTCCCAACAAATTCTGGCTTTGAAATTTCTATTTGCAAATCTCCTTCAAACCATCCAGGAGGCTTAGAAGAGCAGGAATCCTGAAGCAGTTGAGCTTTCAGTTGCTCAATTTTCAGAAAATGCAAATCCTCCAGCTTCAGCTGCTACTTTCTCCTTCTCTGTCATCTTTCTGGTTCTTTCATTAATACACAGCCTCATTCTTCCCTTCATCAGGCATCACCACATCATCAAGCTTCAGGGAAAGCCACTCTCCTCATTTCATCTACTACAACTCCCAAGATAACCTTTTGCCTTTCATGCCACATTGCACACTTCTCTCCCACTTAGCTCATTAGAGCTTTTAATTCAATACAAAAATAATAATAATTTTTAAAGTGTGTGCATCCTTCACAAGAGAAGCTGCATAAATTCAAACGTTGAAACTGGCTACAGGGGGGCACTGGAGTCTGTCCATGCATATCCACTTGCAAGACACAGATTGTGCAAGAACACTTTAAGGGAGCTGCTCTTTTTATGCACAACTGACTCAACAGCCATCCTCCCTACACACCCTGTGCTCCCAGCAAGGTTTCTACAAAGCACTGTGCTATCAGAACACATTATTTAACATTATTTAAAATGTGGAACTACATGCAGAAATCTCTTCACAGAATTTGATCCCCCTTACACAGGGCCAAGTGTCCAGCTGTTGCATTTAAAATAGGTACACTTCAAATATGTACACCAGAAAAAGAAGCTGAGAAAAGCATGGGCAAAAAGACTCAATGTAATTGCATGAGGGAAATAAATTTAAACAGCCTTTTCTCAAAAATAAAGACCCCTAAAACCACTCCAAAGATTTGGAAACACAGCTTTTAAAACCTGTCACCAGTGGAACAGCTCTGGAGACAGGAGAGAACTAACACTCATGACATCATCTTTCACCTGCATAAAAAAGACCACAAAGTAGGGGAAAATCTGCCATCCTACAAGGGTTTGCAATGGAGCCCTAGTCCCGATGCAGACCAGCCCAGTCCCAAGCTATTGCCACTTGTCAACACAGATTGTGAGGAACAGGAGACGCCCAGAGGTAAAAGAAGACAAGCTGGGATACAGCTTGCATGCTGGAGTATAAAGCCTCAGAAGCACCTTGATACCAGGCAGAATGGAAAGGAGACCTGAGCTCAGGGTTGTGGGCTGAGGGAGTAGGAGGATGGTTGGAAGAGATGCACTGAGAAAGGGTCTTTCTTTACACTGACATTTTAGAACTTGGCTCCTGGAACCACGCAGCCTGGCCAGCAAGTAGGTAAGGCAGAGGGACAGAAGCCGAAGTTATCTGCCTGAGATGATAAAAATACCCCAGCAGCAATGAGAAGGGAATTCAGGTATGCAGGGTCCCAGCACAAAGAGTCCCATGGCAACACACAGGCTTGCTAGACCACACAGCTTCAAATTTCTTTTTCCATGTTCCAAATTGAGCTTTCCCTATGACTTCCACAGCCACTATGCTTAAGAAAGTGATCAGCTCCAAGAAAGGGGTTAAAGAGCTGATCTTGTAATATCTTTAAAGTCAAAGGCTAAATTGCAAAACTAAACTGTTTCTTAACCCAAGTAATATCTTTAAATAACTTACAAATTAAAAGCAATGATCCCATCACCACAAGTTCTAATGCAAAATAAATAAATTAAAAATCAATTCATACTATGAGAGAATACAAAAAATGAATACCCAGAAATAATTCAAGTCTTATTTGGATGTATTTATTAATGCTGAACTGTAAATGCGTCTAAATAAAGAAACAAAAAAAAAAAGCTATTTGAAAGGGGCTATTTATCTACAGAGTGCTGCACTTGACAAGGCAGATGAAGAAATAAGAATTAGGGCCTCAGTGACTACCACTCTTAGAAGCATATTGGAACCAGTTCAGATTTTCTTCTAAATTTTCTAAGACAGAAAAGAGAGCTCAAGTTCATCTGCTGTTATAATTTAAAATAGTCTGTTTCTAGGATTTACAATTTTGGAAGGACAAGGGGGTGTGTAGCTCATTCCAGTACCAAACTTCATTAACTATAGCTGCCAAATTAGTAGATTTTTAAAGAGTATGTTTAAAACCGTCACTATCAAAGCAGCTTCTCCCATCAGTCAGCAGCACTCCAGAAACAAGACTGGATAAATTAATTGTCATTGTTCCAAGTATATATTTACTAAACAGAAAAAGTTTAGGAGTTTTGGAGGAATTCTTTTCTCCAAGTATCCATTAATTAAACACTCAAACAACAAATCCTGCAATTATTATTCATGGTGGTATTTAATCATAAGGAACAACCTTATCCAACCAGCTGGAAAACACACAGGAATGAGTTCTGACAAAGGAATTTCTCTGATCATTCCTTGCACTTCCCTGCCACCAGAAAGCTGCTGAGCTCCCAGGCTCCCAGGACATTCCTGACCACGACAGAGTCAGTGCCCTGTAAATGTGGCAAAGTCCAGGGCCAGATTCCAGTTCCCTAGTTACAACCACTTTTGGGATTTCTGCTCAGTAGGAAAGGCAGCTCAAGAGCTTGACAAGACACAGAAACCTCAGAAGAGAGATGCCCTGGGAAAAGGTGGGTTTCCTGCTGGGCCCCTCTGACCTTCTTTCCAGCTTGCCCAGTTCCCGTCAGTTTTCCTTACAGGTCACACAGAGGAGTCTCCACAACAATGGTTCCTTAAGGTTTCTCAACAGCTAAGCCAGCGTAAGAAAGTCCCATGTATGATCCTGGCCACTTGCTCCCCTCCATGCTGCAGTCTGCCATCTCCTAATTTGCAACAATACCACTGCTTGTACCTGTTTAATACCACAGAAGCTGGACTTATAGTGTAGTCAAGAATTCTTTTCTAAACACACTTCCATCTTTCATGATGTTAGCATGGAGTCCAGACACACTTTCACAAGGAACAAGGTCTCAAACTAATATTTATCCCTTATAAGATACTGTTTACCAAAAAGACTTCTAAAAATGGGCCAAAACGCTTTATTCCTTGAGCACCGATCTTTCACTGCTGCCAGTCTGAATTTCAGATATTTCAGGAATATAAACCGAGGCAAATAATACAAGAGTACGCACCAGTACATTTTAAGGGCTCAGTTTTGTTCAAATTCAAGTCACTTGCCTTCTGCTTCAGCCAGAAAAAGACTAAACCCTGACAACCTTTGAGATCTAACCGAAGAATCCTGCAAGGTGCCCCAGACTCCTAAAGCTAATAGCAAACGATAGCAGGCAAGACTTTCCACGTCTTCTTAAAACGTGATCTTCCTAAGGGACAGCTAACTTTCTTTACCAGAATAAGAAACAAGCCCCCAATCCTTTCATATGTGGATTTATACAGAGATATATGTATAGACAGAAATCTTTCTTTCTCAAATCCCTGCTCCAGAGCTCACTAGATCAAGACCATAAGAGTCATCTGCTAGACAGTGATGTCTCAAAATATTTGTGTAAATGCTTTAAAAAAGGACCAAAACACATTTTATTTGGGAGGAGGTTTTTAAAACCACTTAATCACATTTTATGTAGGAGGAGATTTTAAAACCTGTATCTAGCATGTCCAGAAAAGGTCAAAACTAACAGCTATCATTTTCATTATACAGCTATGAATTAGTTTTAAAGGCACAGGTTGGGGAAGAAGGTAAGATATTTGCGGGCCTCAGCCAGTCAAATAACCTGTAATGGGAAACACTGTATTTGCAGACATTTCACTCTGTTCTAGCATCTGAAAAACTAAAGCCTACAGAAAAGCATCTCAGTACCAGAAAAAGCCACGAGGGATGACAGCCTACACAAATGCCCATTTCCACATTACTACCCCAGAGCCTGAACCTTGTAAAATTAACCTTCAGCCCAATGCCAGCTGTGCACTGAAGTTTCAGGCCTCTGAACTGATTATTTCTTCTGCACAAGCAACAAATCAGTTCTGAGATAAAGCTACCAACCAGATCACATCAAATAATCATTTTAAGAAGAAATACAATGTAATTAAAATTAGCTTGGCACTTTGTTTGCCTTCCTAAAACAGAAGCTTTCTGCATTTTTAAAAACACTGAAATGTAAAAAGCCTGCCTAAGTGGGATCTCTCTCTGTGAGCAGCTAAAACCAGAACTGTAAATGAAGAGAGGGACCTCTTCTTACAAATCAAACATAAATTATTCCTATGCCCAAGATGTCCCTTTGGTAAACCGTATTAACTAACGCAGGGGCATTACCTCACTGAAAGACAGAAGAAAAAAAGAAATCAAGAGGCACAGCAAGGCAATACAAAAGGTCTGGTGTCGACATGTAACTCCCATAATCAAAGCATATGTTTCTTTAACAAGAATTTAAGTGACAGATTTTCAACAAAACCATTTTAGTAGACAGTCGTAAATACAACAACCGGAAGTGGAAAACATTTACGTGATTGATTTTCTTTTTTTCTTTGTTTGTTCCCATTGTACCTCAGTAAAGAATGACAGATTTACTAGATTTGGGCAACAAATATCAAAAACAAAATCAAGACAAACCAAAACATAATCAACTGATGAATAACACATGATAAACCAACTACGGATTTACAGCACTTGTTCAATCTGCCTATCAGGTAATCGGTTACTAAGCACTTCTTTTTCCTTTTTTAAGCTCAGGAACTCTGGACAAGCAGAGTGGGTCTGCCAGATGCCAGCAGCACAACAGCTGGTAGAAGTGTTCCCACAGCTCCTGTTTCTAAAAATGCTCAATTTGGTTCATGACATCCCACGACGGCAATATAACAAAACTAAATCCCTCCTAGGCTGAGCAAACCTGCTGGTGAAAAGCACTGAAGAATTTAGGAGCAATTTGGAAATCAAGTACAAAAATAGTTACTTCTAACAGATTTTCCTTGGCAAGTCAGTGGCGGCTTCACTGTGAATTCCGTTTTCTACGCTTCACATAAAGCTATAGCGGAAGCACGAGGAAGTAAATGAAGAAGTGGGTTATTTTCCCTGAAACAAAAAAAAGTTATGGGCTCACAGCCAGAGTCATCTCCCTCAACACAAACACCGATATAGCCCCGCAGACAAGCCGGGCAACCCGCGCATCCACCCGAGGAGCGTTATGACCTGTCCCACCGCGCCGCAGGGGGCTCGGCCGGCCCGCCCTGGCTCCGCGGGGCCGAGGGACCGGGCCAGACCATACAGGAACAGAAACCCTGGGAAACCAAGCGGCTAGCCTGCGAGGGAGAGAAGCACCAGACCGTCCGGGCAGCCCTGCGGGCCCGGCCCGGCGCTGCGCTCCCCCATCCCCCGCC
>NW_010122122.1:0-4276 GCF_000699245.1 Pterocles gutturalis | reverse complement strand
CCCCGCTCTTCGTCACCTTCTTCCAGTGCGCCCTGACGGCTGCCCTCTGCCTGGGCCTCAGCCTAGGGGCGGCCTGCGGACCCCCCTGCCCCAGCCTGCCTGCCCTCCGCCTAGACCCCAAGGTGTCCCGCAGCGTCCTGCCCCTCTCCGTCGTCTTCATCGGCATGGTCACCTCCAACAACCTCTGCCTCAAGCACGTCGGCGTCGCCTTCTACAACGTGGGGCGTTCCCTCACCACCGTCTTCAACGTGCTGCTTTCCTATGTGCTGCTCAAGCAGACCACCTCCCTCTACGCCCTCCTGGCCTGTGGAGTCATCATAGGTGAGGGGGAGCGGGAGGGGGCTGCACCCACCCCATCGCTCTGGAGAGCCGGAGGTGGGGTGGGTTCCTTCCCCTTGGGGAGCCATCGCCACCTGCATGGTGGCTCAGGGCTCGTGTCATGCTCTGCCTTGTCTGGAGCATGCGGGTAACTCGTTAAGAAAGAAAATTACTCTTACTTGACCATGGCTTCCTTTTTCCTTTGAGTGCTGAAAGCTCTCTACTCTCTGATGAAGCTTCACGTGCCTTGCCGCCTTTTTTTTTTTTAACACAAAGGCCATAAAACAGCAGGTGGTTTTCTCCCTGTTCTCAAGCGCTTGTTGATTATTAACTTTGGTAACGATAACGGTATGTATGTCAGTGCCATTGGGACCATGCAGTGGAGCCAGCCAATTCAGACAGGCTGAATGCATGTGATGAAAGGTTAGCTGGTCAAGCCAAGTGTAAAACCCCATCAGAAGATCTGGTTGTGTGGTTGGGATGTAGGGTGAGGCATTGGCTGGTTTAACAGGAATTGTTTGCAAGTGTTTAATTACAAAGGCGTTGTTAATGTCAAAAGCTGCCTTCCCCTGGAGGGCCACTTAGATGCCAAGAATGGTGAAGTGTTGACTTCAGTCTGGGTCCAGGTGGACGTGTGTTCATTTTGGTGCTTGCACAAGTAGATGGACTTGGATGAAAATGAGACAAAAGAATCTCCTCTCCATAGAAGAGGTGAACAGGAACAGAATTAGTGTTTTTTTTCCACCCAAGTGATGTGAGCAATTGCCTTCAGCTAGTCTTGTGTTTGGATATTGCCCAGGACTATGGCATTTTCCAGCCTTACAGGGTTTCTCTAAGACTCCGTCCCCCCGGTGCCATCCCTTTTTGCTGTGGGAGCGTAGCCCATATGCCTATAGCAGTGCAGCCAAGCATCCTCTGTGGCCTGAATCAAAGTCCTTCCTGTCTGTGCATTGAACCCATTTGTATTTGGGCTTGTTTTAAAGCACGTTAGCCACTTTGCAGGCAGCTTCCCAGGTGGCCTCCCACATGAAGCAGCTAATGGAGAGGTGGTGCAGTGCTCCTTCAGTACCTTGCCTTTTATGTTTTGCTTATGAGCTGGATGGGGAGAAGTCTCCCTCTCTACCCTGGAGACACAAAGCCGATAGCTCCTGTTCTGGAAGTGGTTGAAGAGTGCATTACCCATCAAAGAAGCTTAATGTGGTGAAGATACTGCACTCAGTTTCTGCCTTGTGATGTTTTTTTGATCAAGCTTCTTAATATTACATCCATGTGTTTACTATCTTTCCATCTTCTTTTCTGACCTGTCTTTCCCTTCCTGTACTACAGCAAAGCCTATGAGGCCTTTTTTTTTTTCCAAACCCAGAGGAGTATTTCTTGCTACCTGTGTGTCAGTTTGCTGCCTTTTCATTAAAACAAAAAAAAAAATAATCATATAACATCCTTCTGAAAATGACCTATGCACATGGAGTGGCTTTAACTTTAGTTTATGGCTCTTTGGAAACATAGTTTCTAAGCTCATGCTGCCCTCTTTGTGTGGAAATCAGTCCTCTGAGCCTGAATGATAGCACAGTAAATTACCGACACTCCCAAAATAAATCTTCCCAGGACACTATTAATGACACTTTGTGGGTTCACTCAATAGAAGGGGGAAGCCCTTGTTCCTGTCTCTGCTTCTGGTTGTGGTTGTTCAGTGTAAGGTAGATAATGAATTGCTGACTGTATTCAGCAGTTGTTCAGATGATGCCTGATTTGTTTGGTTGCAGGTGGTTTCTGGCTGGGTGTTGACCAAGAAGGAGCAGAGGGCACTCTGTCATGGACAGGTATATTCTTCGGGATCTTGGCAAGCCTGTGTGTCTCGCTCAATGCCATCTACACCAAGAAGGTGCTGCCTGTGGTGGATGGTAGCATCTGGCGCCTGACCTTCTACAACAACGTCAATGCTTGTGTCCTGTTCTTCCCCCTCATGATGCTGCTGGGCGAGTTCCGCACCCTCTACTACTTCGACAAGCTAGGGAGCCCCAGTTTTTGGGGCATGATGACCCTGGGGGGAGTGTTTGGCTTTGCCATTGGGTATGTGACTGGACTTCAGATTAAGTTCACCAGCCCACTGACCCACAACGTGTCTGGGACAGCCAAGGCCTGTGCCCAAACAGTGCTGGCTGTTATCTACTTTGAGGAGACAAAGAGCTTCTTGTGGTGGACGAGTAACTTGATGGTTCTGGGGGGTTCCTTCGCCTACACATGGGTGAAAGGGCTGGAGATGAGAAAGGTACAAGAGGATCCTAATGTCAAAAGCAGCGAAAGAAATGAGACTGGTGTGTAGGCAGCTCCTGCACCTCTGCTTCTGTGTCTGGAGGGTTGACCTTTGGTGCTCCTTTCCTCCTGGGGAGAAGAAGAGCAAGGAGCAGGAAAAGAATCACCTGCAAAGTGTATGGGGAACTGTGTCAGGAGCCAGAGCCGAAGACGTGACTGGATCATGTTTTATTCATGGGATCTCACCCTGTGTCGGACTTGGGGAGAGCATGTGTTGTAGAGAGCAATCGGGGTTTTTTGTGATCGTTTTTAAAAATGGATGTTGTTATTGACCCTGGGCAATTTGCATCTCTAGGGGGGTGGGCTCACAGCGGACAAAGACTGGGATGGGAGCTTGGTATAACTGGGGATCTAGAATTAACTAAATGAACACAGTCTGAGGTTATAAAATCCTGAACCTCCATGGAAGAAAGAGGCAGGTAGCCAGACTGTTGGGGATAAACTCCAGTAAACTGTTCTGAAAGGATTGGCAACAATCATTCTTCCTGTTGCCTCATTCAGGTCAAAGGATGGGAAGTTCCCTCCCTTCTGGTTCTGTACAAGCTGAAGCAGCAGCACCTTTGAATCTCCTTTCCAAAGAGTCGGTATCACATCCTGCTGAGGTCTCCTCTGTTTCTTTCCCATCATGCCAAGAATCAGGAATGAAACTGCGCATTCCTTCTGCACCGTGTCCCATGAGGGAGAGCATGTTCTCCCAAGCAGCCTTTCTTGGGGATGAGTGAGCTTGGCCTCTGCCTCTCTCAGTGACAAGCAGGAGAGGAAAAGTTACCCTGAAGCACTTCCTTCTGTAGGTTGGAGATCCCAGTTCATGGGGTTTGCAACACTTGTCCTCTTTACCTTCTGTGCAGGGGGTAGGTTTGTGTTTGAAAATGGGGTTGTTACTAATTAGACTGGTTTGGGGGGGGCTTGTTCTGTTACCTACTTTGGATCTCCTCTGGTGTTTGCAGTTTGTCTTTTGGCTTCTTTCTTTTACACACCCCGCATGGCCAGCCCACTGAATCCTTCAACCCAAAAAATTCCTAGTTCTGCTCAGCTGCATCAATCAATTTACTTGAAACTTGCAACTGAACAGTTCTGCAGAAATGGCTGCCTCCCACCTGGCCCCATGCAAGTGCCACCTGAGGTTACTCCATGCTGCAATTTCTGATCCCAGGGGTCAGCAGCAACATCCTATGACTAGCTGTGATGTTGCAGCAGCTTTCTAAACCCCTGGCCCCTTTATATTTACAGGTTTATGTGGATAGTGATCCTGGGCACTTTATGCAACTCCTTCACACCCATCTCATGAATCCTACATGATGTACCATGCCCTGTGGGCAGTGTCTGGCCACTCCTACACAAGGACACTCCATTCTGCCCAGAATGTGTTCCTAGCTCATTTGGGGGAGGTCCTGCTCCAGGTTTCATGACCGCAGGTACCTTCTTTTTGGTTCAGGATGCCATTGGGGGTCCTTGATTTTTTTTTTTTTTTTTTAATGAGAACTGGCATTTCTAATGGTGCACTTACTGACTTGTAACGGCCAGCTGAATAAAGTCGGGGGTCACTCTCTGGGGTGTGATGACGGGTCGGAGCTACGTTTGCATCCCGTATCTCCATGGAGGAGGAGGGGGGACCGGTGATACCCCTCCTGCGCCCAACTCCGGC
>NW_010122121.1:35802-55404 GCF_000699245.1 Pterocles gutturalis | reverse complement strand
ATTCTGTGATTCTGTGATCATGGCCTTACTTTTAATGGGAGACCAGCCTAACCAGGAGCGATGCTGCAGCCACTCCTCACCATTCCAGAATTAGCCTAACCCTGTTGAGACATTCAGTTTCTTGGTACTTTGTTATCAAGCTTCAGTTCTTTACCTTGCAATTTTTCTATTTGGAAAAAATTCCTAAGGATTCTTATCTTCTGTGTCCTAAAGTCTCTGAACTAAACCATTTAAATGTTTTTACACTTTCTGATCTTTAGAAAACTCATGCTGCAATTTTAGTGGATATGCTTCAAAGCACTTGAAATCTTACCTTACTTTTGGAGTTGAAAAACCTGAAAATCATGTTTTTAAAAATCCTTTTCAAGAACTGAATTGTAAGAAGCCACTAACTTTATTCTTGTATGTATAAACACTACTGACAGTGTTTCTTGGAGTCCACTTGAGTGAGGATCAAGAAAAAGAAAAGCATCAGTTTTTTTTTTTAATCCAGGTGTTGTGATTTTATTGTTGTGGGAGGTTTTTCTTAGGAAGATTGGTAACCAGTCAGCTGCTGAATATAACTAGCTTGTGGTTTAAACGACCCTTCACCCTTGAAAGCAGCTGGATCTAACTGTGGCTAAACTGTGTTAATCACTGTATCTGTTTGATGTGACAAATCTTGACAAGACGCTTTATTGTATGAAATGCATTGTGAATCAAGTGATGAAAATGTATTGTTCTTTAAATAAGTATCCCAAGAGTATCAAGACATGTATACATTTATGTAGTTCATAATGCATATAAATTTAAGTAAATTTCATTATAAAAAGGTATAATTGTGATGTGGTTTTCTCGAGCTTTCCCCAAGATATCTGTTATGTATTTGAATCATTTGTCTTCCCATGTCAAATGGGTTAAGTATGAAATCGATGACAAATTGTTAGCAGTGCTCTGCCTGGTAGGAGATACTGTGGTTTGAGTTTTGGTGGCAGAGAGCATTTTGCTTTTAACAATGAAGAATGCTAACTTCTTACATGAAAGAAAACATTTAAAAATAAATCTAAGTATAATTACGGAAATAGTGAACACTTTGCTTTTGAAATGTATTTTCATTTTGAAATACTAAATAATTAGTGTGCAGCCTTTTAGTAACAATATATTTGATCTATTTGGAAGAAATAACTACACTATGAGAATGTTTTACCTTTGGGGGAAAACAAAGAGACCGACTGCTGCATGGAACTTAACCTTTATTTGTTCAAAGATTTGCCAGTAATTCCACATCTACTGGAAGTTAATACCTGGTGTAGTGTACTGGAGTGGGAGCACCTGCTCAAACTCTTAGCAGGTGAAATGTCAACATAAAGATAAGGCGCTTAATCTGAGCGGAAGCCCAGAGGTTCAAATTGAATGAATCATTGTAATAATAGAAGAAAATATCCATCTGGTGGTGGTGATGGGAAGCAAAGGTGCAAAGATGATTGTGAAAACGGTTGTGATGAAGAATTACTAACTGAGGGTTTCTAAACACTATTTTTTGTATGGTTTTGCAAACTGGTTATGTACTGCTGTTGAGCAGTGAGCCATGTTACAGTAAGAGGCTAGCTTTTAATACAGTGCAACTATTGTCTGTTGGTGCTTCTTTCTGCATAAAATACATTGGATAGGTTGAACTGCTCCTATAAAAGACATTGTGATTCTTAATGAGAGTTCTATAAAACCTTGCTTAATTTAAAATAGTTGTGGTAAGCTTTTTGTTCTTGTACTTTCAGAGCGTCCCATACCCTTTGATCACATGATGTATGACCACCTACAGAAATGGGGTCCCCGCAGGGAAGAGGTGAAATTTTTTCTTCGTCATGAAGAGTCACCAGCTGAAAGTAATGAACAGAGTAAGTATGCTTATCGTGTAGCTTTGTTACCTAAAGATATTTAAAACATTTCTGAAGTGAGTTTGATTATCAGTTCTTCCAATGAACTTCAGTACATACAGGTAATACAACTTCTTTATACCAAAGCCATTTTGAACCTTCCTCAGGAGCACATTTATTCATGTTCTCAAATTCACTTATCTAGAATGATTTCTACCAGTCTAGGTAATATTTTTGTGGTAAGATTGGTTTCTCTTCTGCTTAATACTGATCCAAAAATGTTGGTGGGTACTAGAGGCTTATTGCAAATTTTTTTTTCTTGTTGGGAGAAAGTCCCTACATTTTGAGAGGTTGGAAATGTTCTTTTTGACCTCCTGTTCTCTTTCAGTTGCACGAGAGAAAAGACTTAGTAAACTACTTTGCTTCCTTTAGAAACTAAAATATGTTTTACAGACATCACTGCCAGAGGTCTCAGTGTTTTTACTTTCTCAGTACTTCATGTAGATATATTTAACAGTAGTGATAATTCGCACCTTGAAAAATTGCTGGTTTGCTTGGTTCTACAGGAAAAGTGTTTATGTAAAACAGTGCCATATTAAGTGAGGCTTTCTTAGAAGACTGGAATAAAAAAAAAAAGGAGGATTTCATTTTTTTCTGATCTATCTAGTGTAGACTGTACTTTATAAGAAGACTTTTGAGGCTGTGTATTACATACTTAATGGCTGTCAGACTGTCTGAAGGATACGAAAGGTATCTTGAAGTGAGATATGCATTTGCATGCTCAGATTATCCTTACTCATTCAACTAATCTGACTACTTCTGACAACCAAATTTCAAGTATTGGCTGAGTCGGTATTGCTTTGAGCTGGGGTTTTGTTTCATATTTCTAAGAAGTTGCTGGTTGCTTTGAATGCCAGAAGTAGCAGGCCCAATAATGTATGAGGGATTTTTGTATTAATTAGGTACTTCGTAAAATACTCAGTCATCCGTTGGCCAATAAAAATTTTAAATATGTTAAGAACTTTAAGATACACCTTGAAGCCACAGAGTTTCACGTACAAGGAAAATGTTGCTTCTCAACCATACAGGCAAGGCTTTTTAATTAATCATTGACCTATGTATCAATTTGTAGATGAAAGTTGTTTATAAGGCATTGGAAAAAGCTTCCTCTACTATATTAATTTATAATGTATTCGGCTGAAGCTACTGCTTCTTGTGGACACAGAAATATGTAACTTCAGTAGCCATACTCGGTACGTTCCCTTTATGACATCATTGCCTAAACACAAGTCAGAAAAGTAGAGCTACATGTCTGTACTTTTAACAGAGAAAGTCTGTGAAATGTTTTATTTCTGCTGACTCCACTGCTTACAAAGAATAATATAATAAGAGTTGAAACTAGCAGAATAAAAATTCACAGGTAAAAGCGAAAACCATTTGTGTTGAAAACAGAACTTTGCACTGAGAGTGATACTTTACTTTTAGGTGGACGTCAAGCCCAAAATCAAAGAAATGGCATAAATATACCTGTGGAGAAACGTACAGAGAATGGGGTATGTAACAAATCCTAAAGGTTTTGGATTAATTCCACTCAAATATTTGATGTTTTTAAAATTCTTGGTTTTCAAGATCTATTGTGGTGGGGATTGATGGAAAATGTATAGATCATGTTCTGTTTTGGGTTTTTTTGTTTGTTTGTTTTTGTTATAAGGTGAGGGGCAGAATATGGCTTTTTTTCATGAACTACTCTCAACTTTTGCTCTAGAAAGAAATTCACTTCTGTGACATGAAAAGCCCTTGGAGTCTTATTAATTACTGAGTATTCTAATCTGTCTTCCTCTGCCTTACTCGACATGGGCAAAGAAAAAAATGGCTACTTTTTTCTTTCATACTAGTATTGCCTCTCCAGACATCTTTTCTTGTTTGGTTTATCTCACTGGTATTTATTCATGACCTAGCCTCATATGTTAAACATGAGAATGTATCTATGGATTGGGATGTTTTCAGATGGTAGTAGAAGAGGTTGCATACCCCTCGGAGTCCCCTGTGTATACTGGGTTTTTTTTATGCACTTGGTTCATTTCTATGCCTATTTTTTTTTACTAAAATATTACTAAGTTTCTAATTTAAAGTGCATATTACATAGCATAGGCAACCTGTTCGGTGGCATTCAGTGAATCCTGGCTTGAACATTCTCTCTTTTGCAACTAAAACATAGTACATCTTTTTCAAAATTACCATGGCTTAAAAACCTTCTACTCCTGAGCTGAAACTCACTTTACTTAATTATCTCTCTTCTCATCCTCAATACTAATGAAGACTTGACAGAGCATATTCTGCTCTCATTTGCTCAGGGCCATTCTGCTGCTTTTCCTGAGGCACCATAATTGTAGTTAACTATTTTTCAAAATTTTTGAATTTCAATAAAATTATTTAAGCTCACCAATTCATAGTTGTATTGTTTCTATGAAGCACTGACCATTTATCTTTCTCAGGGTAAAATAATGCTTTAAAAATTGTAAAAGCAAAGAAAAATAATCGGGTTTTTCAAGCTGATAGGTCCTAAGAAAAAAAAAGAACTAAAATCTTAAAAAATAATTGTGTAGATTAAACAGTTCAGTGCTTGTATATTGCCTGATAATTGGCATCTAAAATTCACACCTGTGCAGGCACACACACACATACACTCTTAAATAAGCAGCAACAAAGTTGTTCAGTCAGTTTGCAGCTCTTAGCAGCTCGTTTTGTGTATGGCATGTGGGCCTAGTGGAAGGAATTCTTTTTCCTATTCAAAACAGTTAATCACGTATTGCTTTCTACTTTCTGTGGAGAACGCTAGCTGATATCCTCTGCAGGGATCCGTTTATCCTGCTTCCATTGTCATACTGACAATGTAGTGAGATCATAGCGCTGTAATACGCTAGGGGAACGTGACTTTTTCATGACCTCCTCGATCTGTTCCTCCATGTAAATCATAGCACGTATATTTCATTTGGGACATAATATCTTTGGGAAGCAGGACTGACATGTGCAGTATGCCTTATAATCTCTCTTCTAAAGTGAGATTGCTACACTGAAGTTTATGATAGCTTGGCTTTGTATGTAGTTCAATTTGCTGTTAATTTTTATGGGTAAAGCTCAGACCTGGTAATTTCAATAACACTGCTACCTTTGTGCCATATGGTATATGTTTTTTAAAAACCCCCAAAGTTTGGCCACAAAATTAAAATTTATTAGAGAACTGATCACAGTAAATTGGACTTTTACCAAGTTTAGGAAATTATTAAAACACAAGAAAGACTAAAACCTGAAGGGGTTCTATTAATGTAAATTGTGGTGGGATTTATGCCAAAAATGGTACAAATTAAGTTTTGAAAGTGTATAAAACTAAGATTTTTTTTCAGTTATGCCAAGTTTTAAATCAGAGGGGGAGGGGGAAAAAGAGGTGGCTTCAGGATCAAGGATTTAATCAGCTTACACTTACGTAATGCATTAGGCTTATTCATTGTTACTGGCATGCTGAGTGTTAGACTAGCCCTAAAATCAATGCAAACCAATGGAACATTGAAGACAGCTCAAATCTTACTAAATATTCTGGATTCAGGTATATTTTTATTATGTGTGCTGCTTTGATGATGAAATAATTGATTTGTACTTAATATCTGGATAGAGCTGGAAGTGTGACATGCATAGAAAACTTTTAAGATGAATGTTTGCTTTAATGT
The DNA here is from genome assembly GCF_000699245.1 of Pterocles gutturalis. Classification (NCBI taxonomy): domain Eukaryota; kingdom Metazoa; phylum Chordata; class Aves; order Pterocliformes; family Pteroclidae; genus Pterocles; species Pterocles gutturalis. The sequence goes on along the minus strand of NW_010122121.1, from coordinate 49,826 downwards.
TTGAATCAATAGCCTTGGAAAAAATGATGGACAATCTGTTTGGAATTCAATTTGGATAATTCTATTATTTGGCATTTTGTCATACGCAGTAGGATTTTTTTTGTTCTTTGAAACTATATGTGCTTGATCAGGAATTGTTTAAATAATGGTTAGCTTAAAATCACATTATATAAATGCTTAAATTTCATTAATTATCTTCCAAATAGAGATTTAATGTTAAAAATAGAATAGGCTAGATCTCTTCAAACAGCAAAAGGTGCATTGTTGTAAGAATACTTATCTGTAAGTGCTCATCTTAGAGCTTTGGATTCTGCATCACAAAGTCTAAAGGACAAAACTGTGAGATTTTGTAAATTGACTAGTTCTCTTACTCCTGAGGTGACCTTTTGGGGTTTGCTTTTGTTTACAACTTTTCTTCTTGGAAGTGGAATTATGCTGTAATCAGGGCCTGATCTCTTTCCACCAGTACACAGGTATAGATAAGTGGAGACAAGGCTTGGATAACTAAACATTTCCCTTTGCCAGGGAGATTGGACTTGTCTGAGAATAGCTCTCTCTTCCTGCTCTTCCTTTCTTTTGCGTGTGTAATTGAGCCAGTTTGATTTGAATGTAAGTTGTAACAGGGGAAATTCTAATTAAATATTGGGAAAAATGTTTTGTCAATGAGTGTAACAGACATTGGAACAGATTGACCAGAGTCTCTGGAATTTCCATCTACCTGAATGGAGTCGTGAGCAATCTGAACAGGTCCAAGCAGGGGTTATTGAATCAGGTGACTTCCAGAGGCTGCTTTCTACCTAAATTATCCTTTGATTCTGTGATCAGTGGCTATGAAACGGTGGTCATACAATGCTGGGTCTTGCTTGCGGATGCCCTTGCATGATCCAAGCAAGCTTCATTCCATAGAAGCAGCAGTGGTCTGGAAACAGTGAGACAGAGCAAATATAGTTGTAACCACTGGGGGTCAGTGGTAGACAGGAGAGGGACTGGGAGCCACCCATCGTGGTGCAGTAGCTGCCAGTCGTCGACAGGAAAAGTGGATCAGAGATGGACTTAAAGGAAGTGCCAGAAAGAGGACTGACGATGATAGTTGTCCAGATGAGAAGATAATCAGATAGATAACCGATAAATGTCTTGGAGATGAGAAAAGAAGAAAGCAGATGCAGCTCCGGAGGAAAAGAAGGATGGAGGACAGGAACATGATGGAAGTGTAATGCACAGAATAGAAGTAGATTAGTGTAATGAAAAGTCTGTATATGAGGATAATACTCGTTTGCTGTAGTTACTTGCTTTCAATTATTTTTCTACTTGGTAATTTACTTGGGGAGAATAAAATGTCAGTTTGTGGTCTGCTATACCATTCTCTGTAACTTATTTTTGCTCTAATCTTAAAATTGTTCTCCTGATTTAGAGAGACTGATATAAATAAGCTTTATTCTTGATAGAAATTGACTGAAGCCTTTGCTAAGAAACACAAAGTAGAACCTCGCTATGAAATCTGTGTTAGCTTTAGTGTAAAAGAAACTCATGTAGAGGAGGAAGCTTCACCGTTGTCTCAAACTGGAGAGTCACATTCCTGTGAATTTTCTTAGTCTTAAAGCTGTGACCAACAGATTAAGTTGAGAATTAAAATTTTGTGCCGATTACGTTACAGAACTGAGTTTTTGTTAAAGTGGCTCAAGTCAGACTTTTTAGCAAAAAAATTTACAACTGGCAGTCCAAGCGTGTTAGCATCAGGAGACCCTTATACTTTCATGCTGAGGAAATTACTCACTGAAATTCCATTAACAGGTAAAGCAGGTTTTAATAGTACTGATTTAACTTATGAGAGTGTATGGTTGCTGACAGGGAGTAGACAGGCATCTGATGCAGTTAGTCTCTGCATCCCATTCCATCATGGCAGTGCTAAAGCTATACTGCTTTCGAGTTCCTGTGGTATGGCTTGTCAAATTCTAGGCTTAGAGTTTAGATAGATTTACATGTGGTGGCAAAATCTGTTAGTAGAATTGTATGTTGTTCATTAGTTTCAAACATTTGACCCATACAACTGTGACCACATAAAAAGGCATTAAGCATCTAATACACATTTTGTCATATATTTGTTACGATATGACAATAAAATTTTTTAAAAATGTGTTCTAAAAAGCATCTGATAAAGAAGCTTCAAAGATGGTTTTACAAGTATACTTACACAGGCGAAATACTTACAGGTTTCTTAACCTGTCTAGCAAAGATATGACAAAATATAATTGTGAGGGGAAAAGGCAAACAAGGTAAATTTTTAACAGAAGTAGTAACTAGTAACCTCAAGAGAAGAGAAATACATTATATGTACTTGCTTGAAGTTTCTCATTTGAAATGTTGAAGGATAAAGAGCTTAGTCTGGAATAGAAGTTGTTCTTCAACCTGAGCTGCAAATTCAATTTAATATAAGCTTGTAAGTATTAAGTACTTCCTGTTTGTAACGTTGAACAATGTACTTGGAAGAGGCTGCCATTCACTTAAGGCAGGTTGTAATCAAATTTGTTTAAAATGAACAAATAACTGTCAGTCTTGGAAATCTACGTTCTTTCAGGGGTCTTATAGCAAAGTCTAAAATCATTCCATTAAAAGATGATGAAAGGAGATTTAGGTGCAAGGAATTCTAACAGTTTGCAGAGGAAAAAAAAGATTTCTGAAGAAATTTTCTTGCAGGCTTCCTGGAACATTTTGACCATGTGAAAAACCTGGTAATTAAATCAGATCCAAGTTTTCCTAATTTTCTGGTGCAATTTTGTCTGTTGCTTTTGATAAGCGGACAAAAATGATATCTGCCACTTTTACAATCAAGGGTGTTCCCTTGTCTAAAACATACATTCCTAAACCGATTTTTACTTGGGAGAGAGGGGAGCCTTGCTGCACCTACAGCAGCCTTCTGCACTTCAGACTTCCAGTTCAAGCCCTGGGTCAGCTTAATACAGTTAGGATTCTCTTCAGACTGATAGAGTTCTTTGTTAAGTCTGTCTGAAGCATTTACCAGACAGCTGGCAGTATCTTGCTCCTCAAAAAATAGAAAAGCTAATCCAACTAAAGGACTTAGGGGAAAAAAAATTAGGAAGTAAAAAAAAATAAATTACAGTCTAAAGCTAATTTTAATGCATACAAAAAGCTTTTGAGTTCTTGCTGCACTAGCAATCCCAGTCCCTTCACACCTCAATGAAGGATAGTTATATAGGGTTACATCTCTACAACTATGTGATCTCATAGAAAGAACTTCAGTGAAACTGTAGGGAATTCAACTAGTGCTGATCTCATACCTCACTCTGAGGCCTCTTGCTCTGAGGCCTCTTGTAAACTTTTTAGGCAGAATCACATAATTCTTGGATTTGGACTGTGATGAACAGTGTTTTGACGTGTCCTGTGCAATCTCAAATATATTTCTAGTCCATAATGGAGAAAGTTACTAGATGCTTATATTTTTTGAGAATAATTTTATGTGTTTCATCACACTTATTCTGTGATCATTTTCCTGTTATAATTTTAATTACAGTAGCATTAGTTTATGATTGATATTAGCTCTTAATATCTGACTTCATTTGTTTTGTGGAGTCTAAAGATTGACTAATTGGGAACAAGAAACACTCCTGGAACCCACTTTCAACAGTGAAAGGACTGTTCTCCTCCATGTCTTCTACATGTACTTACATATTTTTTTAATCTCTGTCACTTCAGGTAACAAACATCTGTCTAGATGGCTATGAATGTGAGAGATACTTACAGTATACAGACACATTCACTTGTAGTATGCAGACTTTGTAGTTCTGCTGCTCTTCGGGGCATCAAAGTTAGTTCTGCTCAACAAGTCACAGGGAACAAAGATGTGGTTTTCTAGTCCATAACAGCCAACAGGTGGGTTCCCATTTTGCAGTGGAGGAAAGACCTAAACTGCACCATTTACTCAATCTACATCTTTAGTTCCCACTTTCACAGGTCTGACTGCTTTTCCTCACGCATGGCTTTGCAGATCTACAGCAATACTTCATTGCAGATGTCCATGGAAATGGCGGGATGAGAAGCCCTGTCCATTTGTCTGTCTCTAACTGTGGTACTTATTTTCCTATATTTGTATTGCAAATGTGGAGCAATACAATTCACTCCTTTCCCTAGATTTTTTTAAATAAAGCATGTGGAGAATTGCCTCCAGCTGTCACTGCACATAGAGATCCTGAGTTGCTTGGCCCTTATATAAAGGTAGAGTAATTTAGAATAAATGAGTGCTTCAGCTGACACATAACATTATACACATTAGGTCATAAAGTAAACGTTACTTAAAGGTTTCATTTGTTATTTTTGATGAAGTATTGCTGTGCTTCCACAGTCCTTGCACCAGCACTGTAAACTTCAGTGCCTCTTGGCACATTTGTATCCTTTTGCAGACACATTAGTATCATTTTTAGTTAAGCCGAATATTTTAATATTAAGTTATTGTAAGGAAGATGGGACTTGTCCTTTCCTTTCTTCCTGTTGTTCCTTACAGGAGGCAGATGATGAAATTCCCTGTGTCAGTGCAGAGCTCTAAGACCTTAATTGTGAAAGCTTGAGAGTTTAGACTCTCTCTCTGAGCAGCTTTCATTCCTGAGCAGGAGACTCTTCTGGTACTTACAAGGTCAACTATTCCTTTTCAGGCCTTTTCAGATTCTCTCTTTTATGTAGCCATGTCATCTGCAGACGAGTGTTTCCTCTCATCTTTTGCACATTCTCTGTGGTTTTTCTCATTCAGTGCTGCTGTGGCCTCCTTTCTCTGACGCCCCTTTCCATGTTCACTGACTTTGTTTATTTAGTTTCCTGTCCATCGAGCCTGTGGACGCCTAGCATACCTATTTCCCACCTGTGCATTTTTCCCAGGCAAGTGAACCTTTCTCTATTGTCTCTGCAGCTGCCTCCAGATCCAGTTGTTGTTAGGTTTGTTCCCCTTGCAGTCTTCCTCAGATCAAAGCAGAGAAAATGAAAGTCCCTCTGGCTAATTTAGGAGTCAGGGAGTTGAACTTGTTTTTCTTCTTGTATTCCTACTGGGTGATCTTACTCTACAGCTCATACCTTTTTTTACTTGCTAAAAATAAGCCTGTTCTTTATGCAGCTGGAATATTCACTGTATTGTGCTCGGACATTCAGTTCTTAAGTGTCCTTATGGAGACCCATTTGGCTGGATCTCTTGTATAAGTGCACTGAATCATGCTGGAATTACTTTCTTGAAAGAACAAAGAGAGGGTGAACTTGCATGTTGTTCGTGAGTTTGACAAGGTAAATGACAGCTTTTTATGTTTTCTATCTTCCACAATATCACAATTTTTAGATGTGTAAGAAATTGTTAATGGGGCTTAATATTTTCTTTAATGTTTAATATTTTAAAATTCTTAGGTCTCGGTTTTGGCTTGCAGCAGTCTTCTCTGACTTGCAGCTTCTTGATTTATGCTATTACACACGTGCTTTAGGTTTATTGCTGGCTCACGTATTTGTCTTGTTGCATGCCAGATTTAAGAAAAAGCTGAGGTATGTAGGGAAGAGCATATAGCAAACACTGAAAAGGTTATTTGCAGAAGATTGTGGTATCTAGTCTGACTGTACTGTTTGCCTTTTATCTTAGGCAGTCTCTGTTTATAAAGAAACTCTTAAATTTCAGGTGGTATGGTTTTCTGTCACTTTAAAGTAAAATTAAATACAAAAAGTAGTGATGATCTTTTTGGTATTCAGGTTTTGCACTAAGGCAGTAATACTACAAAAATGCAAATGGCACAAATAATTAATGGGTTTTTAAAGCTAAATTGTCTGTATTCTTATATTTTCAGTTTAACCTGATAATTGTGAAGGAACTATGTATTGCTCAACATTTTCCATTGAATATGAAAAGTGCAATGAATCAAGCTGATTGTAGTTGACAGCTGGCTTGATCTTGCCGTGATTAGGTCTTTTACTGCTGGCAAAATCCACTAGCCTTTTCCGTTAGCTGATTGTTCCTGAATGCAGAGAGAGAGAGAGACAGCTTTTCATGTTGATAAAGAATTTGGGGAAACCTTTATTTCATATGGAATAAGATGAAGAAATATCCTACCTCCTATTGATTGCACTGAGCCAAAAAGCCATGCAGGAACTCATAAGATGTGTACAGTTGTTGATTTGGCTTCTTCACAGCAAACAGTTAAACAATTAGCGTAGACAGAAAATAACAGAAACATGGAGTTGAAGCATGTTGAAGCAACGCAAATGTTTACAGCTGATGGGCAGTGCTGCAAAATAAAGGTGTGCTCTCTTACAATTACATGGGAAGATAGTAAACAGGTAATTATTACTTTTTGGAATTTGTTAGTTTTACACTTTAGTGGACATGTTATTTAAATACTGTGTAGCTTTTGCACTTTAGTTTAAATAATTGTGGGTTTTGCTGTCATATGACCGGAATGCAGACCAGTTTGGGGTTTGTAACCCCTTATCTCTGAATTTAAATTCTTAGTTAGCAAATGCATCTAAAAAATCTGACTCTCATTTTTAAGTTTTAAGACTTTATCAAAAGCTCAAAATGTCATGATCCACTTTTGCTTTTAACAAATTAGGCTTTATGGGAAGTGCAAGTCGTATGCTAAGTTTCACAACATGTCTTTCAATTACAGGATACTTATTTTCAGTACTTTTGTGTTTTGGAAATGTTTTATTGTACTGTTCTCATAAACAATATTACTTCACCACAGAAAAACTTCATATTGAAACAATTACTTAACGGAAGAATAAAAGCACATTTGATGTTAAACATGTTATTCCAAGTAATGACAAGTGCATCTTAACCATATTTAGCTATCCTATCAGAATAAAATGTTGCTTTTCTAAAAGGCCCAGAAAAATATAGTTCCAAGACTATTTTTAGAGGCACTTGGACAGTGTGTTCTCAACATGTATTGTAACGTGTCTATTACTCAGAATTGCTCTGAGTAGAAGGGTTTGTATTATAAACAGGTCTAAAGCTTTGTGCACAACTGATCTGTTATTTCTATAATAATGTATAATTTATTTTAAGATTGTTTTTTGTTCAGAATATGAGGTTGATATTTTGATTCAAATCAGCTACTGGGTATTTTAGCTGACACTAATGTTAATATAAACATGCTTAAGATTTCTGTGGCTGTTTAAAAGTGTCTGCAAGGACAAGGAAGAAAGTAGTATTTTAAATAAATGAATTCCAGATACTGCTTTCCTATAATGTAGAAGTGATTTGTAAGCAGTTTATTTCATATCTAGCAGATATTCAATATATACTTTAATCCGTTTCTAATTTTGAAAATCTATGTTAACATTGTTTTGATTTTTAAGTTCTTCCTTTTTGTAGCTGTTCTGTGCAAACTAGAGGACCGCCTCCCTTGTGAGATTTCTGAGAAAGCAATATGGGAGAACAGGAAATCTGGAGTCTATGGCTTATGCTAAATAGACTTTAAACATTTTATTAGGTAGAGTGACTTACTAGCATCAGGAAGTTGGAGGAATTGCTAACAAGGTAGTGTAGTTAGAGAGAAGTTAAGATTTTATCCAATACAGATAATGTGATATTTTTCAGCAAATTGTGATATAGTTGAAGCATGTTTATTCTGAGAAACTGTTAATGTATTTATTTGCACAAATAACATTTTTATTATAAATTTCTGAGTGAAGTTATCAGATTCCATTTGTAATGTTAATTTCAATATCATTTTATTATCAGGAGATAGCACATGCTAGGTATTTTCCTTCACTTCCCAATATTCTTGTTGCCTTTTCTGGGTATAATTAGCTTGTTCATTTCCATTAAGCTGAAAAAGGCATGTGCTATTGTCATTGAATTCTTTAAAATGGATTTCTGCTATCGGCATCTTTCTGACCCAATTAAAAAAATGCAAGGCAGAGCTGTGGATAAAGCCATTAAACTGGAAATAATCTCATCCCTGTTGAGATCAGCAAAAACTATTTTAGTTTAAATAAAGCCCGATATTTTCTTTTGTCTTTTATAGTCTTATATATGAGTTTTCACACAAAATGTTCAAGTTGTCTTCATAGTAGATGGCACTAGGATCAGGTTTTATGGAAAATGTGGTCAAGATCTATCAGAATTCTTAAATTTGGTGCTATATAGGGTCAATATGTTTAAGAAATGTAAGGAAGTCATAATTTATAATCTTCAGCAGATGCTTCATCCTGTGTTCTCCTCCCATAGTCCTCAGCGCAAGGAGACCACATATATTTCGTGTAACCAATTTGATACAGAACTGGTATGATAAACTGCCCTACTTTCCATCTGTTTTCCCCATCACTGCTGTTGTGCTGAGGACAGGTACCCAACGTGTGTGCTGGCTATGCTTACCGGCATTGAAAGCATTGTTGCCAACTGGGATAGTTAAAGCATCCCCTGAACTATGTTGCTTTAAATGAGGCTTAAGGCAAAAAAGTTATACGTGACCGATAGGCTTCTGCTGCTTGTGTCCAAATTAGCATGGGAGGATTAGGAAACCTTTTGCTAGATTCAACAGGCAAAGCAAGTTGTTCCTTTCTTTCCTGCTCTAGCAATTTGGTAGTTGTGCAACCAGAGCTGTAGTTCTTCCCTTGCTGTAAATGTGGCACAGAGGAGGAAAGTGCAGGGATTGGCCCACTGTGGTGAGAGCTCCCTAGTCTGGGGAGGCTGATCCTGTCTGGAATTCACTGGCTGGGGAGCTATCCAGCCTACCCCTGATCATTTGGCAGTTGTCAGTCTGATTTGTTCTGGGAAAATGTGCATTTATGTAATATACTTCCTTTGTCCAGATACTCATATACCTAGTCCCAGACATCAGTTCTGTGTGTGTCACATATATAGATATATAGATTTCTGAGATATGACAGCTCCACAAAGGTATATTTCTAGTCTGGAGGTAAGTGTTGTTTTTGTTTTTTTTTGTTCCCTCATTTGCCCTAGGAAGGAACAGCAACTTGAAACTGCTCTAGATTATGGAAAACTGAATCTTTCAGTATATGCAGTAAAAACAGAGTATTTGCATTTCTATGTAGGCATTTTAAGCCTTCTCAAGAGCAACGTGCAGTACCTTTCTAGCCTTTGCTGTCCTCCCCTATTAGGCTGGTGAAGACGATGTTTTCTTTTTGCCATGGCAAGGTTGTGTGCCTCATTAATAAACCCCAATGGGGGAGTAAATTCTTTAAATCATGAGCCCAAAGGGGTTGCTTCTTGGGTTTCTAGATGTCTCTTTCTCTCTCTCTGTTGTAGTTTGTGCCTCTAATTCAGTACTGATCTTGACCTCGGTCTGTGGTTTTAGAGGGGCTGGGGTTTTGTTTCTGTCGTGTATGTGCCCCCAGCCCCACTATCTCTAGCCTTTGATGTGCTGGTGTTGTCCCAGCCTTCATAAAGAGTGTTTTCTTTCACATTTATTCTGGCTGAGGATGTGGTTACCTTTGCTGTCACAAATGTTTTTGGCTGGGGTGTATGGAGTGCTTCAGAGGAGGACTTTATTTTTTTTTTAAGATAAAAAGGCCATTGGGCCAAAAAGAACAGTGTAGCTGGGTTGCAGGTGGGATAGATCCTGCATTGTCTTTAGTAGCTGCTCTGTATTGGCTTGTCAATACATTAATAGGTGATTGAAAGGAGTGAGATACAAGCAGAAAAACTTTCTGGGTAGTCCTTTTGATGCTCCTTTTGAGTTGGAACCAGCCATTCTGGGCTCCAGGGGAGAAGCTAAGATGCAGGGTTTCTCACCATCCTGTGTGCTGGTTGGTTACACTTTATCTACGTTTTGTTGGACCTTGGCAATTGGTGGTTTAACCTCAGAATCATCTCTGACTGTGGCAAGAGAGAAGGATGGACCAAAGTACTAAAAGAGAAGAATTAAATGAGGGAGTAAGGATAGTGGTGATGGAGGTGAGTGACAGGAAAAAGACTAGAAAATGTGTGAGAGAGTTCATTGTACGTGATTCATTGTACAAGAATATGCATTGGAGAATGTGGAGCTTGGCCAGTTTCAGGAGGCTTGAGGTACTTGAACCTACATTTTCTAGAGCAGGGTGTTGGGAAGGGAACTGAGGAAGAATTAAGTAGGAGATGGGTGTGAATACCTATCTTAGAAAGAGGGAAGGAAGAGATAAGGAAGTTAATAACATGGTGGCTCTTGCAAACCTAGAAAAAGATCTGAAGAGATACTATGCAGGAAATGATTGTTAATGCTTGTGCTCCTCTGGTTTTCTTTTTCAATTAGTTGGTTACATTACACTTGACACTGGCTATTTGAGTGGCCAGGCATTGCTGAACCTGAACATGAGATTGACAGTCATTATAGTGGCCTGTAAAACTTTTGAGTATTTGTTGTTTTCCTTTAAAGCTCTTACTTCTGAAATCATAACAGTGTCAGGTGAGGGTTTGATATACGTTTCGTTATTGTTTTCAAAGTAGCTTTCTCTTTTTACTAGTGCAAACTTAGAAAATTATCAAAAATAAGTATCTTCATGGCTTAGACATGGAGGCAAAGAAATGCATAAAATCAAACCACATCCTAATTATAATATTTTTAAAAATAACCTATTTCAAAAGGTCAGTCTCATGGGTTCTTTATTTTAATATTGACATAATTAGATTCCTCTTAAAATACAGTTTTCTGATGGGAGTAAAGGCAAAAAACCACTGGAATCTGCCCTTATTGCTTACATGTCTTGACTACAGTATACTCTGCTTGTCAAAGAAATATTTCCAGTCCAGGTGCAATTTTTCATTTACTACTGTGGGTTGAAATGGCTTACTCATTGGCATAACAGCACAAAAGCATGCAGACTGAAGAGTTTGTGGTGATACACAACAGCACAGTGTGAGGGTAGAAAGAAAGGAAGGAGGAATAAGAAAATGAATTTTTAGAGTGGCAAGATTAGTGTGTAGAAATAAATATTAAAGGAGGTTCCTTTTCTTAATTAAATGCCTAAGGTATGACTTGTTTTGAGGCTGCTTGTAAACTGGTTCCTAAACTATTTAATTACTACTGTACCATTCATCTCAACTGCCTCAAAAATATTAATCATCAAATGGTAAAGTATAAGCTTGTAGTAGGAGGGTAATGTCAGAAGCTGAAACTCCAGTTCATTACAAATTCTGTCTCTCATCATGACCTTTTAAAGTGCATGCTAAACAAAATAATTTTTTTAAGATTCTTGTCAATATTAAGAAATTAGGGAACATAGGTGTAAAGTATTATTGTCTGTATACGACATACATAATACTGCCTTAATGCCTAATAATGCAATGTTTGCTTTAAGCATTTTATTTAGGAGTTCATCTCTATGTGTAAATGCTTCTGTGAATCAATGAAAAGAAATTTACAATTCAGCAAAGCTGTCTGCTTTGATGTATCACCATGTAGCAAATGAATCTGTGGAATCTGGAGGAGTAGATATTTGTAGTGGCTTGTTAGTACCTCCTGCAGAAGGCAGTTCTGTAGGAGGTAGGTTTCTCTTGCTACAGGAAAAAGGAGGAAGTCTGGACCTTAAATGTGATAGGCTCATGTTTGTTATGAGAGGTGAGTGACTTCATGGATGAAATTGGTAATAACTAGTATGAACAGCACAAACTTAAGAATCCGAGAAACCAACAACCTCATTAAAGAACCGAGAAAATGCAGCACTCTCTTTGCCTGGCATAACCTGAGGCTCTGAAGAAGGTCTGAGACTGACTTTTTTTCAGTGATGGTGTTGGCATACAGATTATTACAAGCAGAGTCAACTAAAGTGAAATGCTCTCAACAAATTGATTCAGCTAGGTCTCGGCAAGAGAACGATTCAGTGCTTTTCATGCTGTTTCATGCTGTCCTGTTTTGGAGACCTGAGATCAGCAACAGTCTATCTGAAAATAATTGATTTGATGTCGAAGAAGAATTCTGTTTGGTCTCTTTATTGCTTTTGCCATGTGGATGAAGAAGAACAAACTGCGAGTGAAGTTACAGGTTTAAAACTTTGTTTCCTTGTCTGCCTCTTCTTTCTTTCTTAAGTATAGTGTAGTTGTTTAAAGTGAAATGGACACGTATTGGTATTCTGTAAGGTAACCATCAGAAGATTTCTCATAGTGTGTAGTTAATTATCATTGTTTCTTATATTCTTGTGCTTTGCCATGTATAAAAGGTTTTTAGACATTACACTTAATAAATGGAACATTTTACAATAGTTAATAGCTTCTTCAAGAAGAAGCTAATATTTGCATTAATTTGATAATTAATCTTCTATATTTTACATAATACAAAATAATGATGTACTATTTTCAGGCATTATAAGATATATTTTGAATATGCTTTCAAATATGCTTATTTAAAGCAGTAACAATTGTGTGCTTTTGGATCAAACTGTTTTTTTGTTTCTGGTGCTTTTACAAACCAGTTTCTTAATTGTCATTGTGCATACTAGGTTACATTTTTCGCTTAAAAAAATCTGTGATTTTCACTCGGTGTAATGGCTTTTTTACCTTGAAATATGCACAACCCCTCTACAGATACCACTTCTTGAGGCTGGATATATTTTAAACAAGATTTCTTAGCAGAATAAAACATCTCTCTATTTCTTGGACAGTGTTATACTGAAAATTGCTACTGGAAATAGAATGAGCTATACATATTGTTAAACTGATGATCAAAGCAGAAAGGAGGGAAGCATTGGGAAGACTTTGCACAGTCTGATTAAGTTGTATATTTTTGAAACAGCATACGTGTATTGAGAAATTACTATCAATTCACCCCCCCACACCTTTTTGACTTTTAAAATTAGTGATCCAGAGGGAGGCTTTCAAGCCAATCTGAGCCCCTTTTAGGAATTACATATAGAATCCAGAAGAAGCAGATGTAGAGGTTTAGGTTTTTCTGTTGGAAGGTCATGCTGAAGGAAGTCAGCAGAGCCTGAACACGTTCTGGGAGCAGCATCTGAGCCTGAACATGTTCTGGGAACAGCATCTGGTCTTTCTGTGTTATTTTCTTGTCTCAAGTGAGCGAATTTTGGTTTGTGGGTAGCACTTGAGAAAGCTTGCTTACTTTTGTACCCAATTAGTGTCTTTTGGGCTGTAACTAATAATAAAATGTCTCTCTGATTTATTAGCTGGTAGCCACAACTGCATACAAGTTATTTGGCCTTAAAGAAGAGGGACTCTTGTCATAAGTCATGCTAATAAAAAAAGTACACACTACTAAGTTCATTTTTTTTTTAATTACTGTGTTCACTAACAAAGTGTTGAAATAGAAAATTAGTGTTTTGATTAGATTTTACCTTTTGTTCTAGGTTCACTATTCTGTGTAGCTGTAACTGTAAATAAATACATAGGCTTTTTTTTTTTATTACTTCTCTGCAATAAATAGTTTTCATTATTGTTGACTAGTAAGAGGAATTTCAGTTGTGGTATCCAGTAAGAATAATAACTTTGCTCCATAATCTATTCAGTAGGAAATGTTAAAAGAGGGACAAGAACTTTCTCTAGAAATTTTAGTCTTACATGTCTACGTCATGCGTCTAAGATGCAGCAGCTTTAAAAGTTAGTGTTCCAAATCTGGCACATTTTAGTGGCTGGCCTTGAGATACATATCTGACCTGAATGATTGTGTGCAGAAACATTAAATATTAATTGGAGTTCAGGTGGCAAAGAAAAAGGAGAAGTCAGTTATTTTAAAGCAAACATTATTTTCCTTTCCTGACTGAAGCTTAAAGAAAGAGTTCTGTATTATGCATTGGTTGGAAAACTGATACTTAAGTAGGAATTTGATGTAGGAATATGAAACAAGCAGCCATTCAAAGTGGCTGAGATACTTCAGTGTCAACAAGATATTAGAGGAGAATTTTGCTTGTCTTGGAGTGAAGTACAACTACTGCAGGGGTTATGTTGGAGAAGATCACCCAGAACTGCATTGCAAGTCAGTAAGGTGGGCCCAGAAAAGCAGAGCAGCAAAATCAGCTTTTCTCTGGGGTCGGGTTTGATCAGATCCACAATTGGATGCTTGATTGATTGGGGTGGCGAGATCTTTGGGGGTTTT